>NW_017198075.1:0-7826 GCF_001704415.2 Capra hircus
CCGACTGTGGATCAACGCGATCAGGCAGCTTTCCACGAGGCATTCTCAAGAGGCTTTCCCACAGGGCTGTCCCACGTGCCACCGTGGTGTGAGTCGATCCTCGGCTTGAAAGTTGAGGCAGTGCAGGGAAATCAGGTTTCCTGGAATGGACTGAGACATCTGGGGACTCTGGGAATGTGCACGACCCTGGAGTTCCTCTCGCCTTTCTTGTAGAGAGTGCCTCTCTTGAGATGGGACGGGAACGCCGGGAATTCTTACCCGACCACTCAGGGAAAGAATCCCACCTCTCGAGCTAGCAGGCGGAAACCTGGCTCCTCTGGAGGTGGGCGGGACTCTCGTGCTTCCTCTCGAGTGGAGACGGGTATGTCGGGAAACTTCTTGAGTTGCAGCAAGGGTGTGAAGAACCCTTTGGAAGTTCCAGAGGTTAGGTGAATATCCTGGAGACGCCTCAGCGGAAATGGGCCTCATCTCGCCTGGAGGGGAGAACCTCCTGCATTTTCTCGAGTTGCGGCAGGTGCTCTCGACTTATGACGGGTACCTCAGGGACCCGCTCTGGTGGCCTCAGGAAAGGCCAGTCCCCATGCGAGTTTCTCGGTGGCCTCTCGGGGGCCTCTCGGGTTTCCTCTCCAGTCGATATCGGGGCCTAAGACCATGTGTGGAGTCGGTACCAGACCTGAGGTTTCCTCTCCAGTTCTGACATGGATCTTGGGGTACTTCTGGAGTCTCCCCAGCGGAGTCAGTCCTCGTCTCGAGTGGGGGCATGCACGTGCGATTTCCTCCCGAGCTGTAGCCGCAGTGTCACCCTTTCCTTCACGTGGAACAAGGGATCTGTGGCATTCCCTCGAGGCTTTCCCACGAGGCTTTCCCACGAGGCTTTCCCACAGGGCTGTCCCACGTGCCACCGTGGTGTGAGTCTATCCTCGGCTTGAAAGTCAAAACAGTGCAGAGAAAACAGGTTTCCCTGGAATGGACTGAGACATCTGGGGGACTCTGGGAATGCTGGCATGACCCCGGAGTTCCTCTCGCCTTTCCTGTGAAGAGCGCCTCCTCTTGAGTTGCGACAGGAACGCCGGGAATTCTTTCTCGAGCACGCAGGGAAAGGATCCCTCCTCTCGAGCTAGGAGGCGGAAACGGGGCTCCTCTGGATGTGGGCGGGACTCTCGTGCTTCCTCTCGAGTGGAGTCGGGAATGTTGCGGAACTTCTTGAGTTCCAGCAAGGGTGTGAAGGACCCTTTGGAAGTTCCAGAGTTTAGGTGTGATTAGCCTCGAGACGCCTCAGCGGAAATGGGCCTCATCTCGCCTGGAGGGGAGAACCTCCTGGATTTTCTCGAGTTAAGGCAGGTGCTCTCGACTTACGACGGGGACCTCAGGGACCCGCTCTGGTGGCCTCAGGAAAGGCCAGTCCCCTTGCGAGTTGCTCGGGGGCCTCTCGGGTTCTCTCGGGATTCCTCTCCAGTCGATATCGGGGCCGAAGACCTTGTGTGGAGTCGGTGCCAGACCTGAGGTTTCCTCTCCAGTTCTGACATGGATCTTGGGGTACTTCTGGAGTCTCCCCAGCGGAGTCAGTCCTCGTCTCGAGTGGGGGCATGCACGTGCGATTTCCTCCCGAGCTGTAGCCGCCAGTGTCACCCTTTCCTTCACGTGGAACAAGGGATCTGTGGCATTCCCTCGAGGCTTTCCCACGAGGCTTTCCCACGAGGCTTTCCCACAGGGCTGTCCCACGTGCCACCGTGGTGTGAGTCGATCCTCGGCTTGAACGTTGAGGCAGTGCAGGGAATACAGGTTTCGCTGGAATGGACTGAGACATCTGGGCGACTCTGGGAATGGTGGCACGACCCCGGAGTTCCTCTCGCCTTTCCTATGGAGAGCGCCTCCTCTTGAGTTGCGACAGGAACACCGGGAATTCTTTCTCGAGCACGCAGGGAAAGGATCCCTCCTCTCGAGTTAGGAGGTGGAAACGGGGCTCCTCTGGATGTGGTCGGGACTCTCGTGCTTCCTCTCGAGTGGAGACGGGTATGTCAGGGAACTTCTTGAGTTGCAGCAAAGGTGTGAAGGATCCTTTGGAAGTTCCAGAGGTCAGGTGTGATTAGCCTCAGGACGCCTCAGCGGAAATGGGCCTCATCTCGCCTGGAGGGCAGAACCTCTTGGATTTTCTCGAGTTGTGTCAGGTGCACTGGACTTACGACGGGGACCTCAGGGACGCGCCCTGGTGGCATCGGTAAAGGAAATTTCCTTGCGAGTTACTCGGGGGCGTCTCGGGATTCCTCTCCCGTCGATGCCGGGGCCTAAGACATTGTGTGGAGTCGGTGCCAGGACCTGAGGATTCCTCTCCAGTGCTGACATGGATCTTTGGGTACTTCTGGGAATCTCCCCAGGGAAGTCAATCCTCGTCTCGAGTTGGGTCATGCACGTGCCCTTTACTCCCGAGCTGTAGCAGCAATATCACGCTTCCCTTCGCGTGGAACAAGGGATCTGGGGTATTCCCTCCAGGCTTTCCCAAAAGGCTTTCCCCCTGAGGCTTTCCCACAGGGCTGTCCCACGTGCCACCGTGTTGTGAGTCGATCCTCGGCTTGAAAGTCGAGGCAGTGCAGGGAAAACTGGTTTCCCTGGAATGGACTGAGGCATCTGGGGGACTCTGGGAATGGTGGCACATCCCTGGAGTTCCTCTCGCTTTTCCTGTGGAGAGCGCCTCCACTTGAGATGCAATGGGAAGGCCGGGAATTCTTTCCCGACAACGCGGGGAAAGAATCCGTCCTCTCGAGCTAGGAGGCGGAAACGGGGCTCCTCTGGATGTGGGCGGACTCTCGTTCTTCCTCTCTAGTGGAGTCGGGTATGTCGTGGAACTTCTTGAGTTGCAGCATGGGTGTGAAGGACCCTTTGGAAGTTCCAGAGTTTAGGTGTGATTAGCCTCGAGACGCCTCAGCGGAAACGGGCCTCATCTTGCCTGGAGGGGAGAATCTCCTGGATTTTCACGAGTTGTGGCAGGTGCTCTCGACTTACGTCGGGGACCTCAGGGACCCTCTCTGGTGGCCTCAGGAAAGGCCAGTCCCCATGCGAGTTTCTCGGTGGCCTCTCGGGGGCCTCTCGGGTTTCCTCTCCTGTTGATGCTGGGGCCTAAGACCTTGTGTGGAGTCAGTGCCGGAACCTGAGGATTCCTCTCCAGTGCTGACATGGATCTTGGGGTACGTCTGGAGTCTCCCCAGGGGAGTCAGTCCTCGTCTCGAGTGGGGGCATGCACATGCGCTTTCCTCCCCAGCTTTAGCAGCAGTGTCACGCTTCCCTTCGAGTGGATCAAGGGATCTGTGGCTTTCCCTCGAGGCTTTCCCACGAGGCTTTCCCACGAAGCTTTCCCACAGGGCTGTCCCACGTGCCACCGTGGTGTGAGTCGATCCTCGGCTTGAAAGTCGAGGCAGTGCAGGGAAAACAGGTTTCCCTGGAATGGACTGAGACATCTGGGGGACTCTGGGAATGTGGCACGACCCTGGAGTTCCTCTCGCCTTTCCTGTGGAGAGGGCCTCCACTTGTGATGCGATGGGAACGCCGGGAATTCTTTCCCGACAACGCGGGGAAAGGATCCGTCCTCTCGAGCTAGGAGGCGGAAACGGGGCTCCTCTGGATGTGGGCGGGACTCTCGTGCTTCCTCTCTAGTGGAGTCGGGTATGTCGTGGAACTTCTTGAGTTGCAGCATGGGTGTGAAGGACCCTTTGGAAGTTCCAGAGTTTAGGTGTGATTAGCCTCGAGACGCCTCAGCGGAAATGGGCCTCATCTCGCCTGGAGGGGAGAACCTCCTGGATTTTCTCGAGTTGCGGCAGGTGCTCTCGACTTATGTCGGGGACATCAGGGACCCTCTCTGGTGGCCTCAGGAAACGCCAGTCCCCATGCGAGTTGCTCGGGGGCCTCTCGGGATTCCTCTCCCGTCGA
Organism: Capra hircus; assembly: GCF_001704415.2. Classification (NCBI taxonomy): domain Eukaryota; kingdom Metazoa; phylum Chordata; class Mammalia; order Artiodactyla; family Bovidae; genus Capra; species Capra hircus. The sequence continues at coordinate 3,922 of NW_017198075.1, forward strand.
TGCCGGGGCCTAAGACCTTGTGTGGAGTCAGTGCCGGAACCTGAGGATTCCTCTCCATTGCTGACATGGATCTTGGGGTACTTCTGGTGTCTCCCCAGGAGAGTCAGTCCTCGTCTCGGGTGTGGGCATGCACGTGCGCTTTCCTCCCGAGCTGAAGCAAGAGTGTCACGCTTCCCTTCGTGTGGAACAAGGAATCTGTGGCATACCCTCGAGGCATTCCCACGAGGTTTCTCACGAGGCTTTCCCACAGGGGCTGTCGCACGTGCCACCGTGGTTTGAGTCGATCCTCGGCTTGAAAGTCGAGGCAGTGCAGGGAAAACACATTTCCCTGGAATGGACTGAGACATCTGGGGGACTCTGGGAATGGTGGCATGACCCTGGAGTTCCTCTCCCCTTTCCTGTGGAGAGCGCCTCCTCTTGAGATGCGACGGGAACGCCGGGAGTTCTTTCCCGAGCACGCAGGAAAGGATCCCTCCTCTCGAGCTAGGTGGAAACGGGGCTCCTCTGGATGTGGTCGGGACTCTCGTGCTTCCTCTCGAGTGGAGACGGGTATATCAGGGAACTTCTTGAGTTGCCAGCAAGGGTGTGAAGGACCCTTTGGTAGTTCCTTAGGTAAAGTGTGATTAGCCTCGAGATACCTCAGCGGAAATGGGCCTCATGTCGCCTGGAGGGGAGAACCTCCTGGATTTTCTCCGATTTGCGGCAGGTGCTCTCGACTTACGACGGGTACCTCAGGGAACCGCTCTGGTGGCCTCAGGAAAGGCCAGTCCCATGCGAGTTGCTCGGGGGCCTCTCGGGATTCCTCTCATGTCGATGCCAGGGCCTAAGACCTAGTGTGGAGTCGGTGCCAGAACCTGAGGATTCCTCTCCAGTGCTGACATGGATCTTGGGGTATTCTGGAGTCTCCCTAGGGGAGTCAGTCCTCGTCTCGAGTGGGGCATGCAAGTGCACTTTCCTCCCGAGCTGTAGCAGCAGTGTAACGCTACCCTTCGCGTGGAAAAAGGGATCTGTGGCATTCCCTCGAGGCTTTCCCACGAGGCTTTCCAAAGAGGCTTTCCCACGAGGCTTTCCCACAGGGCTGCCCCACGTGCCACCGTAGTGTGAGTCTATCCTCGGCCTGAAAGTCGACGCAGTACTGGGAAAACAGGTTTCCCTGGAATGGACTGAGACATCTGGAGGACTCTGGGATTGGTGGCTCGACCCTGGAGTTCCTCTCGCCTTTCCTGTGGAGAGCGCCTCCTCTTGAGATGCGACGGAAATGCCGGGAATTCTTTCCCGACCACGCAGGGAAAGGATCCCTCCTCTCGAGCTAGGAGGCGGAAACGGGGCTCCTCTGGATGTCGGCGGGACTCTCGTGCTTCCTCTGGAGTGGAGACGGTTATGTCGGCCAACTTCTTGAGTTGCAGCAGGGTGTGAAAGACCCTTTGGAAGTTCCAGAGTTAAAGTGTTATTACCCCCTAGTTGCCTCAACTGAAATGGGCCTCATCTCTCCTGGAGGGGAGAACCTCCTGGATGTTCTCGAGTTGCGGCAGGTGCTCTCGACTTACGACGGGGACCTCAGGGACCCGCTCTGGTGGCCTCAGGAAAGGCCAGTCCCCATGCGAGTTGCTCGGGGGTCTCTCGGGATTCCTCTCCCGTCTATGCCGGGGCCTAAGATCTTGTGTGGAGCCGGTGCCGGAACCTTAGGATTCCTCTCCAGTGCTGACATGAATCTGGGGGTACTTCTGGAGTCTCCCCAGTGGAGTCAGTCCTCGTCTCGAGTGGGGGCAAGCACGTGCGCTTTCCTCCCGAGCTGTAGCAGCAGTGTCACGCTTCTCTTCGCGTGGACCAAGGGATCAGGGGCTTTCCCTCGATGCTTTCCAACGAGGCTTTCCCACGAGGCTTTCCCACAGGGCTGTCCCACGTGCCACCGTGGTGTGAGTCGATCCTCGGACTTGAAAGTCGACGCAGTGCTGAGAAAACAGGTTTCCCTGGAATGGACTGAGACATCGGGGGGACTCTGGGAATGTGGCACGATCCTGGAGTTCCTCTCGCCTTTCCTGTGGAGAGCGCCTCCTCTTGAGATGCGACGGGAACGCCGGGAATTCTTTCCCGACCACGCAAGGAAAGGATCCCTCCTCTCAAGCTAGGAGGCGGAAACAGGGCTCCTCTGGATGTGGCCGGGACTCTCGTGCTTCCTCTCAAGTGGAGACGGTTATGTCGGGGAACTTCTTGAGTTGCAGCAAGGGTGTGAAGAACCCTTTGGAAGTTCCAGATATTAGAACTGATTAGCCTCGAGACGCCTCAGCGGAAATGGGCCTCATCTCGCCTGGAGGGGAGAACCTCCTGTATTTTCTCGAGTTGCGGCAGGTGCTCTCGACTTACGACGGGGACCTCAGGGACCCGCTCTGGTGGCCTCAGGAAAGGCCAGTCCCCATGCGAGTTGCTCGGGGGCCTCTCGGGATTCTTCTCCCGTCGATGCAGGCGCCTAAGATATTGTGTGGAGTGGGTGCTGGAACCTGAGGATTCCTCTCCAGTGCTTACGTGGATCTTGGGGTACTTCTGGTGTCTCCCCAGGGGAGTCAGTCCTCGTCTCGAGTGAGGGCACGCACGTGCGCTTTCCTCCCGAGCTGTAGCAGCAGTGTCACCCTTCCCTTCGCGTGGATCAAGCGATCTGTGGCTTCCCAAGGGGCTTTTCACGAGGCTTTCCCTCAGGGCTGTCCCACGTGCCACCGTGGTGTGAGTCGATCCTCGGCTTGAAAGTCGAGGCAGTGCAGGGAAAAAAGGTTTCCCTGGAATGGACTGAGACATCCAGGGGACTCTGGGAATGGTGGCACGACCCTGGAGTTCCTCTCGCCTTTCCTGTGGAGAGCGCCTCCTCTTGAGATGTGACGGGAACACCGGGTATTCTATCCCGACCACGCAGGGAAAGGATCCCACCTCTCGAGCTAGGACGCGGAAACAGGGTTCCTCTGGGTGTGGGTGGGATTCTCGTGCTTCCTGTCGAGTGGCGACGGGTATGTCGGGGAACTTCTTGAGTTGCAGCAAGGGTGTGAAGGACCCTTTGGAAGTTCCAGAGGTAAGGTGTGATTAGCCTCGAGAAACCTCAGCGGAAATGAGACTCTTCTCGCCTGGAGGGGAGAACCTCCTGGATTTTCTCGAGTTGCGGCAGGTGCTCTCGACTTACGACTGGGACCTCAGGGACCCACTCTGGTGGCCTCAGGAAAGGCCAGTCCCATTGCGAGTTGCCTCCGGGGCCTCTAGGGATTTCTCTCCCTTCGATGCTTGGGCCTAAGCCTTGTGTGGAGTCAGTGTGGCAACCTGAGGATTCCTCTACAGTGCCGGCATGGATCTTGGGGTACTTCTGGAGTCTCCCAGGGGAGTCAGTCTCGTCTCGAGTTGGGGCATGCTCGTGCGATTTCCTCCCGATCTGAAGCAGCAGTGTCACGCTTACCCTTCCGCGTGGATCAAGGGATCTGGTGCTCTTTCCTAGAGGCTTTCCCACGAGGCTTTCCCACGAGGCTTTCCCACAGGGCGGTCCCACGTGCCACCGAGGTGTGCGTCGATCCTCGGCTTGAAAGTCCGAGGCAGTGCAGGGAAAACAGGTTTCCCTGGAATGGACTGAGACATCTGGGGACTCTGGGAATGTGGCACGACACTGAGTTCCTCTCGCCTTTCCTGTGGAGATCGCCTCCTCTTGAGATGCGACGGGAAAGCCGGGAATTCTTTCCCGACCACGCAGGGAAAGGATCCCACCTCTCGCGTTAGGAGACGGAATCGGGGCTCCTCTGGATGTGGCCGGGACTCTCGTGCTTCCTCTCAAGTAGAGACGGTATGTCGGGGAACTTCTTGAGTTGCAGCAAGAGTGTGAAGGACCTTTTGGAAGTTCCAGATGTTAGAAGTGATTAGCCTGGAGACGCCTCAGC
>NW_017198076.1:0-7826 GCF_001704415.2 Capra hircus
CCGACATTACCCGTCTCACTCCAGAGGAAGACGAATACCGCCCAATCCAGCAGCGAGCCCGTTTAAGCTCTAAGCCTCGAAGAGGAGAGGGATCCTTCCCTGCGTGGTTTCGGAAAGATCCCGGCATATCGAGGCAACTCAACGGGAGGCGCTTCTCCACAGGAAAGGCGAGAGGAACTCCAGGGTCGTGCCACCATTCCGAGAGTCCCCCAGATGTCTCAGTCCATTCAGGGAAACCTGTTTTCCCTGCACTGCCTCGACTTTCAAGCGAGCATGGACTCACACCACGGTGGCACGTGGGACAGCCCTTTGGGAAAAGCCTCTTGGGAAAGCCTCGTGGGAAAACGTCGAGCGAAAGCCACAGATTCCTTGATCCACGCGAAGGAAGCGTGACACTGCTGCTACAGCTCTGGAGGAAAGCGCACGTGAATGCCCCCACTCGAGACTACGACTGACTCCCCTGGGGAGACTCCAGAAGTACCCAAGATCCATGTCAGCACTGGAGAGGAATCCTCAGTTCCGGCATCACACAAGGTCTAGGCCCGGCATCGACGGGAGAGGAATCCCGAGAGGCCCCCCTGAGCAACGCGCATGGGACTGGCCTTTACCTGAGGCGACCAGAGCGGGTCCCTGAGGTCCCCGTCGTAAGTCGAGAGCACCTGCAGCAACTCGAGAAAATCCAGGAGGTTTCTCCCCTCCAGGCGAGATGAGGCCATTTCAGCTGAGGCGTCTCGAGGCTAATCACACCTAAACTGTGGAACTTCCAAAGCGTCCTTCACACCCTTGCTGCAACTCAAGAAGTTCCCCGACATACCGTCTCCACTGAACATGAAGCACGAGAACCCGCCCACAGCCAGAGGATCCCCGTTTCGCGCCTCCTAGCTCGAGAGGAGGGATCCTTTCCCTGCGTGGTCGGGATAGAATACCCGGTGTTCCCATCACATCTCAAGAGGAGGCGCTCTCCTCAGGAAAGACGAGAGGAACTCCAGGGTTGTGCCACCATTCCAGAGTCCCCCTGGATGTCTCAGTCCAGTCCAGGGAAAACCTGTTTCCCTGCACTGCCTCGACTTTCAGGCGAGGTTCGACTCACACCACAGTGGCACGTGGGACAACCCTCTGGAAAGCCTGCGTTGGAAAGCCTCGTGGGAAAGCCTGGAGGGAAAGCCACAGATCCTTGATCCATTGCGAAGGGAAGCGTGACACTGCTCAGCTCGGGAGGAAAGCGCACGTGCATGCCCCACTCGAGAGGAGACTGACTCCACTGGGGAGACTCCAGAAGTACCCCAAGATCCATGTCAGCACTGGAGAGGAATCCTCAGGTTCCGACACGACTCCACACAAGGTCTTAGGCCCCGGCATCGACGGAAGAAGAATCCCGCGAGGCTCTCGAGCAACTCCCAAGGGGACTGGCCTTTCCTAAGGCCACCAGAGCGGGTCCCTGAGGTTCCCTTCGTAAGTCGAGAGCACCTGTCGCAACTCGAGAAAATCCAGGAGGTTCTCGCGTCCAGGCGAGATGAGGCACATTTCCGCTGAGGCGTCTCGAGGCTAATCACACCTAAACTCTGGAACTTCGAAAGGGTCCTTCACACCCTTGCTGCAACTCAAGAAGTTCCCCGACATACCCGTCTCCACTCGAGATGAAGCACGAGAGTCCCGCCCACATCCAGAGGAGCCCCGTTTCCGCGTCCTAGCTCGAGAGGTGGGATCCTTTCCCTGCGTGGTCGGGAAAGAATTCCCGGCGATTCCGTCGCATCTCAAGAGGAGGGGCTCTAAACCGAAAAGGCGAGAGGAACTCCAGGGTCGTGCCACCATTCCCAGAGTCCCCCAGATGTCTCAGTCCATTCCAGGGAAACCTGTTTTCCCTGCACTGCCTCGACTTTCAAGCCGAGGATCGACTCACACCACGGTGGCACGTGGGACAGCCTTGTGGGAAAGCCTCGTGGGAAAGCCTCGAGGGAAAGCCACAGATCCCTTGATCCATGCGAAGGGAAGTGGGACACTGCTGCTACAGCTCGAAAGGAAAGCCCACGTGCATGCCCCCACTCGAGACGAGGACTGACTCCCCTGGGGAGACTCCAGAAGTACCCCAAGATCCATGTCAGGACTGGAGAGGAATCCTCAGGTTCCTGCACCGGCTCCACACAAGATCTTAGGCCCCTGCATCGACGGAGAGTAAGCCCCGAGAGGCCCCCGAGCAACTCCCATGGGGACTGGCCTTTCCTGACGCAACCACAGCGGGTCCCTGAGGTCCCCTTCGTAAGTCCAGAGCACCTGTCGCACCTGGAGAAAATCCAGGAGGTTCTCCCCGTCCAGGCGAGATGAGGCACATTTCCGCTGAGGCGTCTCGAGGCTAATCACACCTAAACTCTGGAACTTCCAAAAGGGTCCTTCACACCCATGCTGCAACTCAAGAAGTTCCGCACGACATACCCGACTCCACTAGAGAGGAAGCACGGAGAGTCCCGCCCACATGCCAGAGGAGCCCCGTTTCCGCCTCCTAGCTCGAGAGGACGGATCCTTTCCCGCCGTTGTCGGGAAAGAATTCTCGGCGTTCCCATCGCATCTCAAGTGGAGGCGCTCTCCACAGGAAAGGCGAGAGGAACTTCCAGGGTACGTGCCACCATTCCCAGAGTCCCCCAGATGCCTCAGTCCATTCCAGGGAAACCTAGTTTTCCGCTGCACTGCCTCGACTTTCAAGCCGAGGATTCGACTCACAACACGGTGGCACGTGGGACAGCCCTGTGGAAGCCTCAGGGGAAAAGCCTTTGGAAAGCCTCGAGGGAATGCCCCAGATCCCTTGTTCCACGCGAAGGGAAAGCGTGACACTGCTGCTACAGCTCGGGAGGAAAGGGCACGTGCATGACCCCAACTCGAGACGAGGATTGACTCCCTGGGGAGATTCCAGAAGTACCCAAAGATCCATGTCAGCACTGGAGAGGAATCCTCAGGTTCCTGGCACGACTCCACACAAGGTCTTAGGCCCCAGCATCGACGGGAGAGGAAATCCCGAGACGGCCCCGAGTAACTCGCAATGGGACATGGCCTTTCCTGATGCCACCAGAGGCGCGTCCCTGAGGTCCCCGTCGTAAGTCCGAGTGCACCTGCGACAACTCGAGAAAATCCAAGAGGTTCTGCCCCTCCAGGCGAGATGAGGCCCATTTCCGCTGAGGCGTCTCAGAGGCTAATCACACCTGACCTCTGGAACTTCCAAAGGGTCCTTCACACCCTTGCTGCAACTCAAGAAGTTCCCCGACAAACCCGACTCCACTCGAGAGGAAGCACGAGAGTCCCGCCCACATCCAGAGGAGCACCGTTTCCGGCCTACTAGCTCGAGAGGTGGGATCCTTTCCCTGCGTGGTTGGAAAGAATTCCTGGCGTTCCCGTCGCATCTCAAGAGGAGGCGCTCTCCACAGGAAAGGCGAGAGGAACTCCAGGGTCGTGCCACATTCCCAGAGTCCTTCAGATGTCTCAGTCCATTCCAGGGAAACCTGTTTTCCCTGCACTGGCTTGACTTTCAAGCCGAGGATCGACTCACACCACGGTGGCACGTGGGACAGCCCTGTGGGAAAGCCTCGTGGGAAAGGCTCTTGCTAAAGCTTCGAGGGAAAGCCTCGAGGGAAAGACACAGATCCCTTGATCTACGCGAAGGGAAGCGCGGACACTGCTGCTACAGCTCGGGAGGAAAGGGCACATGCATGCCCCCACTCGAGACGAGGACTGACTGCCCTGGGGAGACTCCAGAAGTACCCCAAGATCCATGTCAGCACTGGAGAGGAATCCTGAGGTTCCGACACTGACTCCATACAAGGTCTTAGGCCCTAGCATCGACGGGAGAGGAATCCCGAGAGGCCCCCCAGCAACTCTTATGGGACAGGCCTTTCCTGAGTCCACCAGAGCGGGTCCCTGAGGTCCCCGTCGTAAGTCGAGAGTACCTGCCGCAACTCGAGAAAATCCAGGAGGTTCTCCCCTCCAGGCGAGATGAGGCCCATTCCCGCTCAGGCGTCTCGAGTCTAATCACACCTAATCTCTGTAACCTCCAAAGGGTTCTTCACACCCTTGCTGCAACTGAAGAAGTTCCCCGACATACCCGTCTCCACCCGAGAGGAAGCACGAGAGTTCCGCCCACATCCAGAGGAGCCCCGTTTCCGCCTCCTAGCTGGAGAGGAGGGATCTTTTCCCTGCGTGGTCGGGAAAGATTTCCTGGTGTTCCCGTCGCATCTCAAGAGGAGGCGCTCTCCACCAGGAAAGGCGAGAGGAACTCCAGGGTCGTGCCACCATTCTCAGAGACCCCAGATGTCTCAGTCTATTCCAGGGAAACATGTTTTCCCTGCACTGCCTCGACTTTCAAGCCGAGGATCGACTCACACCACGGTGGCACGTGGGACAGCCCTGTGGGAAAGCCTCATGGGAAAGGCTTTTGGGAAAGCCTCGATGGAAAGCCCTGATCCCTTGATCCACGCCAAGGGAAGCGTGACACTGCTGCTAAAGCTCGGTAGGGAAAGCGCACGTGCATGCCCCCACTAGAGACGAGGACTGCCTCCCCTGGGGAGACTGCAGAAGTACCACCAGGATCCATGTCAGCACTGGAGAGGAATGCTCAGGTTCCGGCACCGACTCCACACAAGGTCTTAGGCCCTAGTATCGACGGGAGAGAAATCCCGAGTGGCCCCCGAGCAACTCGCATGGGGACTGGCCTTTCCTGAGGCCACAAGAGCGGGTCCCTGAGGTCCCCGTCGTAAGTCGAGAACACCTGCCGCAACTCGAGAAAATCCAGGAGGTTCTCCCCTCCAGGCGAGATGAGGCCCATTTTCCGCCTAGGCGTCTCGAGGCTAATCACACCTAACCTCTGGAACTTCCCAAGGGTCCTTCACACCCTTGCTGCAACTCGAGAAGTTCCCCGACATACCCATCTCCACTGGAGAGGAAGCACGAGAGTCCCGCCCACATCCAGAGGAGCCCCGTTTCTGTCTCCTAGCTCGAGAAGAGGGATCCTTTCCCTGCGTCTTCGGGAAAGAATTCCCGGCGTCCTTCGCATCTCAAGAGGAGGCGCTCTCCACAGGAAAGGCGAGAGGAACTCCAGGGTCGTGTCACCATTCCTAGAGTCCCCCAGATGTCTCAGTCCATTCCAGGGAAGCCTGTTTCCCCGGCACTGCCTCGACTTTCAAACCGAGGATCGACTGACACCACGGTGGCACGTGGGACATCACTGTGGGAAAGCCTCGTGGGAAAGCTGTGGGAAAGCGTCGTGGGAATGCGTCGTGGAAAGCCTCGAGGGAAAGCCACAGACACCTTGATCCTCGCGAAGGAAGCTCAACACTGCTGCTACAGCTCGGAGGAAAGCGCACTTGCATGCCCCCACTCGAGACGAGGAGTGACTCCCCTGGGGAGATTCCAGAAGTACTCCAAGATATATGTCAGCAATGGAGAGGAAACCTCAGGTTTTGGCACAGACTCCACACAAGATCTTAGGTCCCGGCATCGAATGGAGAGGAATCCCGACAGGCCCATGAGCAACTCGCATGGGGACTGGCCTTTCGTGAGGCCACAAGAGCGGGTCCCTGATGTCCCCGTCGTAAGTCGAGAGCACCTGCCCCAAATCGAGAAAATCCAGGAGGTTTTGCCCTCCAAGCGAGATGAGGCCCATTTCTGCTGAGGTGTCTCCAGGCTAATCACACCTAACCTCTGGAACTTCCAAAGTGTCCTTCACACCATATCTGCAACTCAAGAAGTTCGCCGACATACCCGTCTCCACTCGAGAGAAAGCACGAGAGTCCCGCCCACATCCAGAGGAGCCCCGTTTCCGCCTCCTAGCTCGAGAGGAGGGATCCTTTCCCTGTTGTGGTCGGGAAAGAATGCCCGGCGTTTCCCGACGCATCTCAGGAGGTGCGCTCTCCACAGGAAAGGCGAGAGGAACTCCAGGGTCGTGCCACATTCCCAGAGTCCCCCAGATGTCTCAGTCCATTTCAGGGAAACCTGTTTTCCCTGCACTCCCTTGACTTTCAAGCTGAGGCTCGACTCACACCACGGTGGTACGTAGGACAGCCCTGTGGGAAAGCGTCGTGGGAAAGCCTCGTGGGAAAGCCTCGAGGGAAATCCACAGATACCTTGATCCAGGCGAATGTAATCGCGACACTGCTGCTACAGCTCGGGAGGAAAGCGCACGTTAATACCCCCACTCGAGACGAGGACTGACTCCCCTGGGGAGACTCCAGAAGTACCCCAAGATCCATGTCAAGCACTGGAGAGGAATTCCTCAGGTTCCGACACCGACTCCACACAAGGTCTTAGGCCCCAGCATCGACGTTAGAGGAATCCCGAGAGGCCCCCGTGCAACTCGCATGGGGACTGGCCTTTCCTGAGGCACCAGAGAGGGTCCCTGTGGTCCCCGTCTTAAGTCGAGAGCACCCGCCGCAACTCGAGAAAATCCAGGAGGTTCTCCCCTCCAGGCGAGATGAGGCCATTTCCGCTGAGGGTGTCTCGAGGCTATTCACACCTAACCGCTTGGAATTTCCAAAGGGTCCTTCACACCCTTGCTGCAACTCCAAGAAGTTCCGCCGACATACCCGTCTCCACTCGAGAGGAAGCACGAGAGTCCCGCCCACATCCAGAGGAGCCCCGTTTCTGCCTCCTAGCCTGAGAGGAGGATCCTTTCCCTGCGTGCTCGGGAAAGATTCCCTGGCGTTCCCGTTGCATCTCAAGAGGAGGCGCTCTCCACAGGAAAGGCGAGAGGAACTCCAGGGTCGTACCACCATTGCCCAGAGTCCCGCAGATGTCCTCAGTCCATTCCAGGAAATCCTGTTTTCCCTGCACTGCTCGATTTTCAAGCCGAGGATCGACTCACACCACCGTTGACACGTGGGAGAGCCCTGTGGGAAAGCCTCGTGGGAAAGCCTCGTGGGAAAGCCTCGTGGGAACACCTCGAGGGAAAGCCACAGATCCCTTGATCCACACGAATGGAAGCGCGATACTGCTGCTACAGCTCGAGAGGAAAGCGCGCACGTGCATGCCCCCACTCGAGACGAGGACTGACTCCCCTGGGGAGACTCCAGAAGTACCCCAAGATCCATGTCAGCACTGGAGAGGAATCCTCAGGTTCCAGCACCCACTCCACACAAGATCTTAGGCCCCGGCATCGACGGGAGAGGAATCCCGAGAGGCCCCGCGAGCTACTCACATGGGGACTGGCCTTTTCTGAGGCCACCATAGCGGGTCCCCTGAGGTCCCCGTCGTAAGTCGAGGGCACCTGCCCGCAACTCGAGAAAATCCAGGAGGTTCTCCCGTGCAGGCGAGATGAGGCCCATTTCCGCTGAGGCGTCTCGAGGCTAATCACACCTAACCTCTGAACTTCCAAAGGGGTCATTCACACCCTTGCTGCAACTCAAGAATTTCGCCGACATACCCGACTCCACTCGAGAGGAAGCACGAGAGCCCCACCCACATCCACAGTAACCCATTTCCGCCTCCTAGCTCGAGAAAAAGGGATCCTTTCCCTGCGTGCTCGGGAAAGAATTCCCAGCATTCCCGTCGCAACTCAATAGGAGGCGCTCTCCACAGGAAAGGCGAGAGGAACTCCAGGGTCGTGCCACCATTCCCAGAGTCCCCCAGATGCCTCAGTCCATTCCAGGAAAACCTGTTTTTCCCTGCACTGCCTCGACTTCAAGCCGAGGTTCGACTCACACCACGGTGGCACGTGGACAGCCTGTGGGAAAGCCTCGCGGGAAAGCCTCGAGGGAAAGCCAAAGATCCCTTGATCCACTTGAAGGGAATCGTGACACTGCTGCAACAGCTGGGAGGAAAGCGAACGTGCATGCCCCCACTCGAGACGA
>NW_017198077.1:0-7826 GCF_001704415.2 Capra hircus
GTACCAAATCCATGTCAGCACTGGAAGAGGATCTCAGTTTCGCACCTACTCACCAAGGTCTTAGGACCCTGCAATCGACGGCGAGAGGAATCGCAGAGGGCCTCGAGCAACTCGCTATTGGTACTGGCCTCTTCTGGCCACCACAGCGGGTCCCTGAGGTTCCCGTCGTAAGTCGAGAGCACCTGCCGCAACTCGAGAAAATCCAGGAGGTTCTGCCCTCCAGGCGAGATGAGGCCCATTTCCGCTGAGGCGTCCTGAGGCTAATCACACCTAAACTCTGGAACTTCCAAAGGGTCCTTCACACCCTTACTGCAACTCAAGAAGTTCCTCGAAAAACCGGTCTCCACTCGAGAGGAAGCACGAGAGTCCGCCCACATCCAGCGGAGACCGTTTCCGCTCCTAGCTCGAGAGGATGGGATCCTTTCCCTGCGTGGTCGGAAAAAAATTCCCGGCGTTTCCGCTCGCATCTCAAGAGAGGCGCTCTCCACAGGAAAGTCGAGACGAACTCCAGTGTCATGTCAATATTCCCAGAGTCCTGCAGAAGTCTCAGTCCATTCCAGGGAAACCTGTTTTCCCTGCACTGCCTCGACTTTCAAGTCGAGGATCGACGCACACCAAGGTGGCACGTGGACAGCCCTGTGGGAAAGCCTCGTGGGAAAACCTTGTGGTAAAGCCTCGAGGGAAAGCCCCAGATCCCTTGATCCACGGCCAAGGGAAGCGCGACACTGCTGCTACAGCTCGGAAGGAAAGCGCACGTGCATGTCCCCACTCGAGACGAGGACTGACTCCCTGGGGGAACTCCAGAAGTACCCCAAGAGTCCACTGTCAGCACTGGCAGAGGAATCCTCAGGTTCCGGCACTGACTCCACACAAGGTTTTAGGCCCCAGCATCGACGGGAGCAGGAAACCCGAGAGGTCCCCGAGCAACTCGCAGGGGACTGGCCTTTCCTGAGGGCCACCAGAGCGGGTCCCTTGAGGTCCCTTTCGTAAGTCGAGAGCAACCTGCCGCAACTCTGAGAAAATCCAGGAGGTTCTCCCCTCCAGTCGAGATGAGGCCCATTTTCTCGCTGAGGCGTCTTCGAGGCTAATCAGCATCTAACATCTGGAACTTTCCAAAGGGTCCTTCACACCCTTGCTGCAACTCAAGAAGTTCCCCGACATACCCGTCTCCACTCGATAGGAAGCACGAGAGTTCCGCCCATATCCAGAGGAGCCCCGTTTCCACCTCCTAGACCGAGAGGAGGGATCCTTTCCCTACGTGGTCGGGAAAGAATTCCCGCATTACCGTCGTATCTCAAGAAGAGGCGCTCTGCACAGGAAAGGCCAGAGAAACTCCAGGGTCGTGCCACCATTCCAGAGTCCCCCAGATGTCTCAGTCCATTCCAGGGAAACCTGTTTTCCCTGCACTGCCTCGACTTTCAAGCCGAGGATCGACTCACAAAACGGTGGCACGTGGGACAGCTCTGTGGGAAAGCCTCGTGTGGAAAGCATCGAGGGGAAAGACACAGATCCCTTGATCCACGCGAAGAGAAGCATGACACTGCTGCTACAGATCGGGAGGAAATCGCACGTGCATGGCCCCACTCGAGATGAGGACTGACTCCCCTGGGGAGACTCCAGAAGTACCCCAAGATCCATGTCAGCACTGGAGAGGAATGCTCAGGTTCCGGCACGGACTCCACACAAGGTCTAGACCCCGGAATCTACGGGAGAGGAATCCCGAGAGGCCCCAGAGCAATTCCCATGGGGACTGGCCTTTCCTGAGGGCACCAGGGTGGGTCCCTGAGGTCCCCATCGTAAGTCGAGAGCACCTGCCGCAACTCGAGAAAAATCCAGGAGGTTCCCCAATCCAGGCGAGATGAGGCCCATTTCCGCTGAGGCAACAAGAGGGTAATCACACTTAAACTCTGGAACTTCCAAAGGGTCCTTCACACCCTTGCTGCAACTCAAGAAGTTCCCTGACATACCCGTCTCTACTCAAGAGGATCCCAAGGGTCCCGCCCATATCCAGAGTGGCCCCGTTTCCGCCTGCTAGCTCGAGAGGAGGGATCCTTTCCCTGCGTGGTCGGGAAAGTATTCCTAGCGTTCCCGTCTCATCTCAAGCGTAGGCGCTCTCCACAGGAAAGGCGAGAGGAACTCCAGTATCACGCCCCATTCCCAGAGTCCCCTGGATGTCTCAGTCCATTCCAGGGAAAACTTTTTTCCCTGCACTGCCTCGACTTTCAAGCTGAGGATCGACTCACACCACGGTGGCATGTGGGACAGCCCCTGTGGGAAAGCCTCGTGGGAAAGTCTCCTGAGAAAGCCTCGAGGGAAAGCCACAGATCCCATGATCCACGCGAAGGGAAGCGTGACACTGCTGCTACAGCTCGGGAGGAAAACCCACGTGCATATCCCACTCGCCGAAGAGGAATGACTCCCCTGGGAGACTCCAGAGGTACCCAAGATCCATGTCAGCACTGGAGAGGAATCCTCAGGATCCGGCACAGACTCCACACAAGGTCCCAGGGCCCGGCATCGACGGGAGAGGAATCCCGAGAGGCCCCGTGCAACTGCATGGGAGACTGGCCTTTCCTGAGGCCACCAGAGCGGCGTCCCTGAGGTCCCAGTCGTAAGTCGAGAGCACCTGCCGCAACTCGAGAAAATCCAGGAGGTTCTCCCCTCCAGGCGAGATGAGGCCCATTTCTGCTGAGGCGTCTCGAGGCTAATCACACCTAACCTCTCGAACTTCCAAAGGGTCCTTCACACCCTTGCTGCAACTCAAGAAGTTCCCCGACATACCCGTCTCCACTCGAGAGGAAGCACGAGAGTCCCGCCCAAATCCAGAGCAGCCCCGTTTCCGCCTCATACCTCGAGCGGAGGGATCCTTTCCCTGCGTGGTCGGGAAAGAATTCCCGGCGTTCCCGTCGCATCTCAAGAGGAGGCGCTCTCCACCGGAAAGGCGAGAGGAACTCCAGGGTCTTGCCACCATTCCCAGAGTCCCCCAGATGTCTCAGTCCATTCCAGAGAAACCTGTTTTCCCTGCACTTGTCGACTTTCAAGCCGAGGGATCGACTCACACCACGGTGGCACGTGGGACAGCCCCTGTGGAAAGCCTCGTGGAAAAGCCTCTTGGGAAAGCGTCGAGGGAAAGCCACAGATCCGTTGATCCACGCGAAGGGAAGCGTGACACTGCTGCTACAGCTCGGGAGGAAAGCGCACGTGCATGCCCCCACTCGAGTAGAGGACTGACTGCCCTGGGAGACTCCAGAAGTACACCAAGATCTATGTCAGCACTGGAGAGGAATCCTCAGGTTACAGCACCGACTCCACACAAGACCTTAGGCTCCGACATCAACGGGAGAGGAATCCCGAGAGGCCCCTGAGCTACTCACATGGGGACTGGCCTTTCCTGAGGCCAGCAGAACGGGTCCCTGAGGTCCCCGTCGTAAGTCGAGAGCACCTGCCGCAACTCGAGAAAATCCAGGGGGTTCTCCCCTCCAGGCGAGATGAGGCCCATTTCCACTGAGGCGTCTCGAGGCTAATTACACCTAACCTCTGGAACTTCCAAAGGGTCCTTCACACCCTTGCCGCAACTCAAGAAGTTCCCCGACATGCCCGTCTCCACTCGAGAGGAAGCACGAGAATTCCCGCCCACATCCAGAGGAGCCCTGTTTCCTCCTCCTAGCTCGAGGGGAGGGATCCTTTCCCTGCGTGGTCGGGAAAGAATTCCCCGGCATTTCCTTCGCATCTCAAGAGGAGGCTCTCTCAACAGGAAAGGCGATAGGAACTCCAGGGTCGTGCAACCATTCCAGAGTCCCCAGATATCTCCGTCCGTTCCAGGGAAACCTGTTTTCCCAGCACTGCGTCGACTTTCAATCTGAAGATCGACTCACACCACGGTGGCACGTGGGACAGCCCTGTGGGAAAGCCTCGTGGGGAAAGCCTCGAGGGAAAGCCACAGATCCCTTGATCCACGCGAATGGAAGCGCGACAGTGCTGCTACAACTCGAGAGGAAAGCGCACGTGCATGCCCCCACTCGAGAGGAGGACTGACTCCACTGGGGAGACTCCAGAAGTACCCCAAGATCCATGTCAGCACTGGAGAGGAATCCTCAGGTTCCGGCACCGATTCCACACAAGGTCTTAGGCCCCGGCATCGACGGGAGAGGAATCCCCGAGAGGCCCCCGAGCAACTCGCATGGGGACTGGCCTTTCCTGAGGCCACCAGAGCGGGTCCCTGAGGTCCCAGTCGTAAGTCGAGAGCACCTGCCGCAACTCGAGAAAATCCATTAGGTTCTCCCCTCCAGGCGAGATGAGGCCCTTTTCCGATGAGGCTCCTCAAGGCTAATCACAATTAAACGCTGGAATTTCCCACGGGTCCTTCACACCCTTGCTGCAACTCAAGAAGTTCCCCGTCATACCCGACTCCACTCGAGAAGAAGGACGAGAGTCCCGCCCACATGCAGAGGAGCCCCGTTTCCGCCTCATAGCTCTAGAGGAGGGATCCTTTCCTTGCGTGGTCTGGAAAGTATTCCCGGCGATTTCCGTCGCATCTCAAGAGGAGGCGCTCTCCACTTGAAACGGGAGAGGAACTCCAGGTTCGTGCCACCGTTCCCACACTCCCCCAGATGTCTCATTCCATTCCACAGAAACCATTTTTCCCTACACTGCCTCGGACTTTCAAGCTGAGGATCGACTCACACCACGGTGGCATGTGGGACAGCCCTGTGGGAAAGCCTCGTGGGAAAGTCTCCTGAGAAAGCCTCGAGAGAAAGCCACAGATCCCATGATCCACGCGAAGGGAAGCTTGACACTGCTGCTACAGCTCGGGTGGAAAAACCCACGTGCATATCTCCACTCGCGACGAGGAATGACTCCCCTGGGAGACTCCAGAAGTACCCAAGATCCATGTCAGCACTGGAGAGGAATCCTCAGGATCCGACACAGACTCCACACAAGGTGCCCAGGGCCTGGCATTGACGGGAGAGGAATCCCGAGAGGCCCCCGAGCAACTGCATGGGGACTGGCCTTTCCTGAGGCCACCAGAGCGGGTCCCTGAGGTCCCAGTCGTAAGTCGAGAGCACCTGCCGCAACTCGAGAAAATCCATTAGGTTCTCCCCTCCAGAGCGAGATGAGGCCCTTTTCCGATGAGGCTCCTCGAGGCTAATCACACCTAAACGCTGGAATTTCCCAAGGTCCTTCACACCCTTGCTGCAACTCAAGAAGTTCCCCGTCATACCCGACTCCACTCGAGAAGAAGGACGAGAGTCCCGCCCACATACAGAGGAGCCCCGTTTCCGCCTCATAGCTCGAGAGGAGGGATCCTTTCCCTGCGTGGTCGGGAAAGTATTCCCGGAGTTTCCGTCGCATCTCAAGAGGAGGCGCTCTCCACTTGAAACGGGAGAAGGAACTCCAGGTTCGTGCCACCGTTCCCACACTCCCCCGAGATGTCTCATTCCATTCCACGGAAACCTTTTTTCCCTGCACTGCCTCGACTTTCAAGCTGAGGATCGACTCACACCACGGTGGCATGTGGGACAGCCCTGTGGGAAAGCCTCGTGAGAAAGTCTCCTGAGAAAGCTCGAGGGAAAGCCACAGATCCCATGATCCACGACGAAGGGAAGCGTGACACTGCTGCTACAGCTCGGGAGGAAAACCCACGTGCATATCCCCACTCGCGAAGAGGAATGACTCCCCTGGGAGACTCCAGAGGTACCCCAAGATCCATGTCAGCACTGGAGAGGAATCCTCAGGATCCGGCACAGACTCCACACAAGGTCCCAGGGCCCCGGCATCGACGGGAGAGGAATCCCGAGAGGCCCCCGAGCAACTGCATGGGGACTGGCCTTTCCTGAGGCCACCAGAGCGGGTCCCTGGAGGTCCCAGTCGTAAGTCGAGAGCACCTGCCGCAACTCGAGAAAATCCAGGAGGTTTCCCCTCCAGGCGAGATGAGGCCCATTTCTGCTGAGCGTCTCGAGGCTAATCACACCTAACCTCTCGAACTACCAAAGGGTCTTTCACACCCTTGCTGCAACTCAAGAAGTTCCCCGACATACCCGTCTCCACTCGAGAGGAAGCACGAGAGTCCCGCCCAAATCCAGAGCAGCCCGTTTCCGCCTCATACCTCGAGCGGAGGGATCCTTTCCCTGCGTGGTCGGGAAAGAATTCCCGGCGTTCCGTCGCATCTCAAGAGGAGGCGCTCTCCACCGGAAAGGCGAGAGGAACTCCAGGGTCTTGCCACCATTCCCAGAGTCCCCAGATGTCTCAGTCCATTCCAGAGAAACCTGTTTTCCCTGCACTGCGTCGACTTTCAAGCCGAGGATCGACTCACACCACGGTGGCACGTGGGACAGCCCTGTGGAAAGCCTCGTGGAAAAGCCTCTTGGGAAAGCGTCGAGGGAAAGCCACAGATCCGTTGATCCACGCGAAGGGAAGCGTGACACTGCTGCTACAGCTCGGGAGGAAAGCGCACGTGCATGCCCCACTCGAGTAGAGGACTGACTGCCCTGGGGAGACTCCAGAAGTACCCCAAGATCCATGTCAGCACTGGAGAGGAATCCTCAGGTTACAGCACCGACTCCCCACAAGAACTTAGGCTCCGGCATCAACGGGAGAGGAATCCCGAGAGGCCCCAAGCTACTCACATGGGGACTGGCCTTTCCTGAGGCCACCAGAACGGGTCCCTGAGGTCCCCATCGTAAGTCGAGAGCACCTGCACAACTCGAGAAAATCCAGGAGGTTCTCCCATCCAGGCGAGATGAGGCCCATTTCCGCTGAGGCGTCTGGAGTCTAATCATTCTAATATCTGGAACTTCCAAATGGTCATTCACACCATTGCTGCAACTCAAGAAGTTCCCGACATACCCGTCTCCACTTGAGACGAAGCACGAGAGTCCCGCCCACATCCAGAGGAGCCCCGTATCCGCCTCCTACCTCGAGAGGAGGTATCCTTTCCCTGCGTGGTCGGGAAAGAATTCCCGGCATTTCCGTCGCATCTCAAGAGGAGGCGCTCTCCACAGGAAAGGCGAGAGGAACTCCAGGGTCGTGCTACCATTCCCAGAGTCCCCAGATGCCTCAGTCCATTCCAGGGAAACCTGTTTTCCCTGCACTGCCTCGACTTTCAAGCCGAGGATCGACTCACACCACGGTGGCACGTGGACAGCCCTGTGGGAAAGCCTCGCCTCGTGTGGAAAAGCCTCGTGGAAAGCCTCGAGAAAGCCTCGAGGAAAGCCACAGATCCCTTGATCCACGCGAAGGGAAGCGTGACACTGCTGCTACAGCTCGGGAGGAAAGCGCACGTGCATGCCCCCACTCGAGACGAGGACTGACTCCCCTGGGGAGACTCCAGAAGTACCCAAGATCCATGTCAGCACTGGAGAGGAATCCTCAGGTTCCGGCACCGACTCCACACAAGGTCTTAGGCCCGGCATCGACGGAGAGGAATCCGAGAGGCCCCGAGCAACTCGCATGGGGACTGGCCTTTCCTGAGGCCACCAGAGCGGGTCCCTGAGGTCCCGTCGTAAAGTCGAGAGCACCTGCCGCAACTCGAGAAAATCCAGGAGGTTCTCCCCTCCAGGCGAGATGAGGCCCATTTTCCGCTGAGGGTCTCGAGGCTAATCACACCTAACCTCTGAACTTCCAAAGGGTCCTTCACACCCTTGCTGCAACTCAAGAGGTTCCGACATACCCGTCTCCACTCGAGAGGAAGCACGAGAGTCCGCCCACATCCAGAGGAGCCCGTTTCCGCCTCCTAGCTCAAGAGGAGGGATCCTTTCTCCGTGTCGGGGAAGAATTCCCGGCATTCCCGTCGCATCTCAAGAGGAGGCGCTCTCCACAGGAAAGGC
>NW_017198078.1:0-7826 GCF_001704415.2 Capra hircus
ACGCGTGGGACAGCCTGGGGAAAGCCTCGTGGGAAAGCCTCTTGGGAAAGCCTCGTGGGAAAGCCTCGAGTGAAAGCCACAGATCCCTTGATCCACGCGAAGGGAAGCGTGACACTGCTCCTACAGCTCGGCAGGAAAGCCCAAGTGCATGCCCCCAATCTGACGAGGACTGACTCCCCTGGGGAGACTCTAGAAGTACCCCTAGATCCATGTCAGCACTGGAGAGGAATCCTCAGATTCCGGCAACGACTCCACACAAGGACTTAGGCCCCGGCATCAACGGGAGAGGAATCCTAAGAGGCCCCCGAGCAACTCGCATGGGGACTGGCCTTCCCTGAGGCCACCAGAGCGGGTCCCTGTGGTCCCCGTCCTACGTGGAAAGCACCTGCCGCAACTCGAGAAAATCCAGGAGGTTCTCCCCTCCAGGCGAGATGAGGCCCATTTCCGCTGAGGCGTCTCGAGGCTAATCACACCTAACCTCTGGAACTTCCAAAGGGTACTTCACACCCTTGCTGCAACTCAAGAAGTTCCCCGACATACCCGTCTTCACTCGAGAGGAAACACGAGAGTCCCGCCCACATCCAGAGGAGCCCCGTTTCCGCCTCATAGCTCGAGAGGATTGATTCTCTCCCTGTGTCGTCGGGAAAGGATTCCTGGCATTCCCGCGCATCTGAACAGGAGGCGTTCTCCACAGGAAAGGCGAGAGGAAATCCAGGGTCGTGCCACCATTCCCAGAGTTCCCCAGATGTCTCAGTCCATTCCAGGGAAACCTGTTTTCCCTGCACTGCCTCGAATTTCAAGCCGAGGATCGATTCACACCACAGTGGCACGTGGGACAGCCTTGTGGGAAAGCCTCGTGGGAAAGCCTCGAGGGAAAGCCACAGATCCCTTGATCCACGCGAAGGGAAGCGCGACACTGCTGCTACAGTTCGAGAGGAAAGCCCATGTGCATGCCCCACACGAGACGAGGACTGACTCCCCTGGGGAGACTCCAGAGGTTCCCCAAGATCCATGTCAGCACTGGAGGGGAATCCTCAGGTTGCAGCAACGACTCCACACAAGGTCTTAGGCCCCGGCATCGACGGGAGAGGAATCCCGAGAGGCCCCCGAGCAACTCGCATGGGGACTGACCGTTCCTGAGGCCACCAGAGCGGGTCCCTGAGGTCCCCGTCGCAAGTCGAGAGCACCTTCTGCAACCCGAGAAAATCCAGGAGGTTGTCCCTCCAGGCGAGATGAGGCCCATTTCCAATGAGGCGTCTCGAAGCTAATCAAAACTAACCTCTGGAACTTCCAAAGGGTCCGTCACACCCTTGCTGCAACTCAAGAATTTCCCCGACATACTCGTCTCCACTCGAGAGGAAGAACGACAGTCCCGCCACATCCAGAGGAGCCCCGTTTCTGCCTCCTAGCTCGAGAGGAGGGATCCTTTCCCTGCGTGGTCGGTCAAGTATTCCGGCGTTCCGGTCGCATCTCAAGAGGAGCCGCTCTCAACAGGAAAGGCGAGAGGAACTCCAGGGTCGTGCCACCATTCCCAGAGTCCCCCAGATGTCTCAGTCCTCTGCATGGAAACCTGTTTTCCCTGCACTGCCTCCACTTTCAAGCCGAGGATCGACTCACACCACGGTGGCACGTGGGACAGCCTTGTGGGAAAGCCTCGTGGGAAAGCCTCGAGGCAAAGCCACAGATCCCTTGATCCACGCGAAGGGAAGCGCGACACTGCTGCTACAGCTCGGGAGGAATGCACACGTGCATGCCCCCACTCGGGACGAGGACTGACTCCCCTGGGGATTCTCCAGAATACACCAAGATCCATGTCAGTACTGGAGAGGAATCCTCAAGTTCCGGCACCCACTCCACACAAGATCTTAAGCCCCGGCATCGACGGGAGAAGAATCCCGAGAGGCCCCCAAGCAACTCGCATCGGGACTGGCCTTTCCTGAGGCCACCAGAGCTGGTCCCTGATGTCCCCGTCGTAACACGAGAGCACCTGCCTCAACTCGAGAGTATCGAGGAGGTTCTCCCCTCCAGGCGAGATGAGGCCCATTCCGCTGAGGCGTCTCGAGGCTAATCACACCGAAGCTCTGGAACTTCCAAAGGGTCCTTCACACCCTTGCTGTAACTCAAGAAGTTCCCCGACATACCAGTCTCCACTCGAGAGGAAGCACGAGAGTTCTGCCCACATCCAGAGGAGCCCCGTTTCCGCCTCCTAGCTCGAGAGGAGGGATCCTTTCCCTGCGTGGTCGGGAAAGAATTCCGGCCTTCCTGTCGCATCTCAAGAGGAGGCGCTCTCCACAGGAAAGGCGAGAGGAACTCCAGGGTCGTGCCACCATTCCCAGAGTCCACCAGATGTCTCTGTCCATTCCAGGGAAACCTTTTTTCCCTGCACTGCCTGGACGTTCAAGCCGAGGATCGACTCACACCACGGTGGCTCGTGGGACAGCTCTGTGGGAAAGCCTCGTGGGAAATCCTCATGGGAAAGCCTCAAGCGACAGCCACAGATCTCATGATCCATGTCTATGGAAGCGTGAAACTGCTGTTACAGCTCGGGAGGAAAGCACACGTGCATGCCCCTCGAGAGGAGGACTGACTCCACTGGGGAGACTCCAGAAGTACCCCAAGATCCATGTCGGCACTGGAGAGGAATCCTCAGGTTCCGGCACTGACTCCACACAAAGGTCTTGGGCCCCGGCATCGACGGAGAGGAATCCGAGAGGCCCGCGAGCAACTCGCATGGGGATGGCCTTTCCTGAGGCCACCAGAGCGGGTCCCTGAGGTCCCCGTCGTAAGTCGAGAGCACCTGCCGCAACTCGAGAAAATCCAGGAGGTTCTCCCTCCAGGCGAGATGAGTCCCATTTGTGCTGAGGCGTCTCGAGGCTAATCAGACCAAACCTCTGGAACTTCCAAAGGGTCCTTCACAACCTTTCTGCAACTCAAGAAGTTGCCCGACATACCCGTCTCCACTCGAGAGGAAGCACGAGAGTCCCGCCGACATCCAGAGGAGCCCGTTTCCGCCTCCTAGCTCGAGAGGAGGGATCCTTTCCCTGCGTGTTCGGCAAAGAATTCCAGGGTTTCCCGTCGCATCTCAAGAGGAGGCGCTCCCACAGGAAAGGCGAGAGGAAAACCAGGGTCGTGCCACATTCCCAGAGTCCCCAGATGTCTCAGTCCATTCCAGGGAAACCTGTTTTCCCTGCACTGCTCGACTTTCAAGCCGAGGATCGACTCACACCACGGTGTCACGTGGGACAGCCTGTGGGAAAGCCTCGTGGGAAAGCTTCGAGGGAAAGCCTCGAGGGAAAACAGAAACCCCTGATCAACCCAACGGGAAAATTGACTCTGCTCCTAATGCTCCGGAGAAAAGCGCACGTGCATGCCCCATTGGAGACGAAGATGACTCCCCTGTGGAGACTCCAGTAGTACCCCAAGATCCATTTCAGCACTGGAGAGGAAACCTCAGGTTCGGGCACCGATTCCAAAAAGGTCTTAGGCCCCATCATCGACCGGAGAGGAATCCCGAGAGGCCCTTAGCAACTCGCAAGTCGACTGGCATTACCTGAGCGGACCAGAGCGGGTTACATAAGTCCCCGGTCGTAACTGGAGAGCACCTGCTGAACTCGAGAAAACCCAGGAGGTTCTCCCCTGCAGTCGAGATGAGGCCCATTTCCGCTGAGGCGTCTCGAGTCTAATCACACCTAACCTCTGGAACTTCCAAAGGGTCCTTCACACCCTTGCTGCAACTCAAGAAGATCCCCGACATACCTCTCTCCACACGAGAGGAAGAACGAGAGTCCGCCCACATACAGAGGAGCCCCGTTTCCGCCTCCTAGCTCGAGAGGAGGGATCCTTTCCCTGCATGGTCGGGAAAGAACTCCCGGCGTTCCTGTCTCATCTCAAGAGGAGGCGCTCCCCACAGGAAAGGCGAGAGGAACTCCAGGGTCGTGCCACCATTCCCAGAGTCCCCGAGATGTCTCAGTCCATTCCAGGGAAACCTGTTTTCCCTGCACTGCCTCGACTTTCAAGCCAAGGATCAACTCACACCACGGTGGCACGTGGGACAGCCCTGTGGGAAAGCCTCGTGGGAAAGCCTCCTGGGAAAGCCTCGAGGGAAAGCCACAGATCCCTTGATCAAGCGAAGGGAAGCGTGACAGTTCTGCTACAGCTCGTGAGGAAAGCGAACGTGCATGCCCCACTCGAGACGAGGACTGACTCCCCTGGGGAGACTCCAGAAGTACCGCAAGATGCATGTCAGCACTGGAGAGGAATCCTCAGTTCCGGCACCAACTCCACCCAAGGTCTTAGGCCCGGCGTCGAAGGGAGAGGAATCCCGAGAGGCCCCCCGAGCAACTCGCATGGGGACTGGCCTTTCCTGAGGCCACAGAGCGGGTCCCTGAGGTCCCCGTCGTAAGTCAAGAGCACCTGCCGCAACTCGAGAAAATCCAGGAGGTTCTCCCTCCCCCAGGCGAGATGAGGCCCATTTCCACTCAGGCGTCTCGAGGCTAATCACACCTAACCCCTGGAACTTCCAAAGGGTCCTTCACACCCTTGCTACAACTCAAGAAGTTCCCCAACATATCTGACTCCACTCGAGAAGAAGCACGAGAGTCCCGCCCCACATCCAGAGGAGCCCCGTTTCCGCTCGTACCTCGCGGTCAGGTATCTTTTTCCTGTATGTTCCGGAAAGAATTCCAGGTGTTCCCGTCGCATCTCATGAGGAGGCGCTCTCCAAAGGAAAGGCGAGAGAAACTCCAGTGTTGTGCCATCATTCCAAGAGTCCCCCAGATATCTCAGTGTGCCGGGGTCCTGCCCCGCTGGATCCAGGGAATTCGACGGATGGACGGCGTTGACGTGGAAAGTCTTGTGTATTTATTAATGTAAGATGAGATTAAGAAATTATAGGGTAGTAAGAAGATTAACTGGAGGAAAAAGGCTGATAGCTAGGTTTACGCGGAAGGCCAATAAAATTCCCGACAAGGAATTTTCTGGCGGATTCTGGGAATGGTGGCACGACCTCGAGTTCCTCTTGCCTTTCCTGTGGAGAGCGCCTCCTCTTGAGATGCGCCGGGAACGCCGGGAATTCTTTCACGACCACACAGGGAAACGATCCCTCCTCTGGATCTATCAGGCGGAAACGGGGCTCCTCTGGATGTGGGCGGGACTCTCGTGCTTTCTCTCGAGTGGAGACGGGTATGTCGGGGAACTTCTTGAGTTGCAGCAAGGGTGTGAAGGACCCTTTGGAAGTTCCAGATGTTAGATGTGATTAGCCTCTAGACGCCTCAGCGGAAATGGGCCTCATCTCGCCTGGTGGGGAGAACCTCCTGGATTTTCTCGAGTTGCGGCAGGTGCTCTCGACTTACGACGGGGACCATAGGGATCCGCTATGGTGGCCTCAGGAAACGCCAGTCCACATGCGAGTTGCTCGGGAGCCTCTCGGGATTCCTCTCCCGTCGATGCTGGGGCCTAAGACCTTGTGAGGAATCGGTGCCGGAACCTGAGGATTCCTCTCCAGTGTTGACATGGATCTTGGGGTACTTCTGGAGTCTCCCCCAGGGGAGTCAGTCCTAGCTCGAGTGGGGCATGCACGTGCGCTTTCCTCCGAGCTGTAGCAGCAGTGTCACGCTTCCCTTCGCGTGCATCAAGGGATCTGTGGCTTTCCCTGAGGCTTTCCCACGAGGCTTTCCCACGAGGCTTTCCCACAGGGCTGTCCACGTGCCACCGTGGTGTGAGTCGATCCTCGGCTTTCAAAGTAGAGGCAGTGCAGGGAAAATAGGTTTCCCTGGAATGGACTGAGACATCTGGGGGGACTCTGGGAATGGTGGCACGACCCTGGAGTTCCTCTCGCCTTTCCTGTGGAGAGCGCCCTCTTGAGATGCGATGGGAACGCGGGAATTCTTTCCCACCACGCAGGGAAAGGATCCCTCCTCTCGAGCTAGGAGGCGGAAACAGGTCTCCTCTGGATGTGGGCGGGACTCTCGTGCTTCCTCACGAGAGGAGACGGGTATGTCGGGGAACTTCTTGAGTTGCAGCAAGGGTGTGAAGGACCTTTGGAAGTTCCAGATGTTAGATGTGATTAGCCTCCAGACGCCTCAGCGGAAATGGCCTCATCTCGCCTGGAGTGGAGAACCTCCTGCATTTTCTCAAGTTGCGGCAGGTGCTATCGACTTACGACAGGGACCTCAGGGACCCGCTCTGGAGGCCTCAGAAAGGCCAGTCCCCATGCGAGTTGCTCGGGGCCTCTCGGGATTCCTCTCCCGGTGATGCGGGGCCTGAGATCTTGTGTGTGAGTGGTGTCGGAACCTGAGGATTCCTCTCCAGTGCTGACATGGAACTTGGGGTACTTCTGGAGTCTCCCAGGGGAGTCAGTCCTCATCTCGACTGAGGGCATGCACGTGTGATTTCCTCCCGAGCTGTAGCAGCAGTGTTCACGCTTCCCTTCGCGTGCATCAAGGGATCTGTGGCTTTCCCTCGAGCCTTTTCCGCGAGGCTTTCCCACGAGGCTTTCCCACAGGGCAGTCCCGTGCCACCGTGGTGTGAGTCGATCCTCGGCTGAAAGTCGAAACAGTGCAGGGAAAACAGGTTTCCCTGGAATGGACTGAGACATCTGGAGGACTCTGGGAATGGTGGCACGACCCTGGAGTTCCTCTCGCCTTTCCTGTGGAGAGTGCCTCCTCTTGAGATGCGACAGGAACGCCGGGAATTCTTTCCCGACCACGCAGCGAAAGGAACCCGTCTCTCGAGCAAGGAGGCGGAAACGGGGCTCCTCTGGATGTGGACGGGACTCTCGTGCTTCCTCTCGAGTGGAGACGGGTATGTCGGGGAACTTCTTGAGTTGCAGCAAGGGTGTGAAGACCCTTTGGAAGTTCCAGAAGTTAGGTGTGATTAGCCTCGAGACGCTCAGCGGAAATGGGCCTCATCTCGCCTGGAGGGGAGAACCTCCTGGATTTTCTCGAGTTGCGGCAGGTGCTCTCGACTTAGGACGGGGACCTCAGGGACGCTGCTCTGGTGGCCTCAGGAAAGGCCATCCCCATGCGAGTTGGCTCAGGGGCCTCTCCGGATTCCTTCCCGTCGATGCCGGGGTGTAAGACCATGTGTGGAGTCGGTGTCGGAAGCTGAGGATTCCTCTCCAGTGCTGACATGCATCTTGGGGTACTTCTGGAGTCTCCCCAGGGGACTCAGTCCTCGTCTCGAGTGGGGGCGTGCACGTGCGCTTTCCTCCCGAGCTGTAGCAGCAGTGTCACGCTTTCCTTCGCGTGGATCAAGGAATCTGTGGCTTTCCCTCGAGGCTTTCCCACGAGGCTTTCCACCGAGGCTTTCCCACAGGGCTGTCCCACTGGCCACCGTGGTGTGAGTGGATCCGGCTTCAACATCGAGGCAGTGCAGGGAAAACTGGTTTCCCTGGAATGGACTGAGACATCTGGGGACTCTGGGAATGGTGGCACGACCCTGGAGTTCCTCTCGCCTTTCGATGGAGAGCGCCTCCTCTTGAGATGCGACGGGGAACGCGGGGAATTCTTTCCCCACCAAGCAGGGAAAGGATCCCTCCTCTCGAGGTAGGAGTCGGAAACGGGTCTCCTCTGGATGTGGGCGGGACTCTCGTGCTTCTTCTCGAGTGGAGACGGGTATGTCGGGGAACTTCTTGAGTTGCAGCAAGGGTGTGAAGGACCCTTTGGAAGTTCCAGATGTTAGATGTGATTAGCCTGGAGAGGACTCAGCGGAATTGGGCCTCATATCGCCTGGAGGGGAGAAACTCCTGGATTTTCAGTTGCGGCAGGTGCTGTCTTCTTACAACCGGGACCTCAGGGACCCGTTCTGGTGCCCTCAGGAAAGGCCAG
>NW_017198079.1:0-7826 GCF_001704415.2 Capra hircus
GTCTGGAATTTTATTGGCCTTCCGAGTAAACCAAGCTATTTCAGCCCTCTTCCTCCACTTAATCTTCTTACCACACTATAGTTTCCTAATCTAATCTTACATTAATAAATAAACAAGACTTTCCATGACAACGCCATCCACCCTTCGAATTCCTGGATGCACCGGGGCTGGACCCCGGCATAAGACCTTGTGTGGAGTCGGTGCCGGAAACTGAGGATTCCTCTCCAGTGCTGACATGGATCTTGGGATACTTCTGGAGTCTCCCCAGGGTAGTCAGTCTTTGTCGCGAGTGGGGGCATGCACGTGCCCTTTCCTCCCGAGCTGTAGCAGCAGTGTCACGCTTCCCTTCGCGGGGATCAAGGATCTGTGGCTTTCCCTCGAGGCTTGCCCACGAGGCTTTCGCACAGGGCTGTCCCACGTGCCACCAATGGTGTGATCCTCGGCTTGAAAGTCGTGGCAGTGCAGGGAAAACAGGTTTCCCTGGAATGGACTGAAATATCTGGGGGACTCTGGGAATGGTGGCACGACCCTGGGAGTACCTCTCGCCCTTCCTGTGGAGAGCCCCTCCCCTTGAGATGCGACGGGAACGCCGGGAATTCTTTCCCGACCACGCAGGGAAAGGATCCCTGCTCTCGAGCTAGGAGCGGAAACGGGGCTCCTCTGGATGAGGGAGGGACTCTCCTGATTCCTCTCGAGTGGAGACAGGTATGTCGGGGAACTTCTTGAGTTGCAGCAAGGGTGTGAAGGACCCTTTGTTAGTTCCAGAGGTTAGGTGTGATTAGCCTCGAGACGCCTCAGCGGAAATGGGGGCTCATCTCGCCTGGAGGGGAGAACCTCCTGGATTTTCTCGAGTTGCGGCAGGTGCTCTCGACTTACGACGGGGACCTCAGGGACCCGCTCTGGTGGCCTCAGGAAAGGGCAGTCCCCATGCGAGTTGCTCGGGGGCCTCTCGGGATTCCTCTCCCGTCGATGCCGGGGCCTAAGACCTTGTGTGGAGTCGGTACCGGAACCTGAGCATTCCTCCCCAGTGCTGACATGGACCTTGGGGCACTTCTGGAGTATCTCCAGGGGATTCAGTCCTCGTCTCGAGTTGAGGCCTGCACGTGCGCTTTCCTCCCGAGCTTTAGCAGCAGTGTCACGCTTCCCTTCACGTGGATTAAGGGATCTGTGGCTTTCCCTCGAGGCTTTCCCACGAGGCTTTCCCACGAGGCTCTCCCACAGGGCTGTCCTACATGCCACCGTGGTGTGTGTCGATCCTCGGCTTGAAAGTCGAGGCAGTGCAGGGAAAACAGGTTTCCCTGGAATGGACTGAGACATCTGGGGGACTCTGGGAATGGTGGCACGACCCTGGAGTTCCTCTCGCCTTTCATGTCAAGAGCGCCTCCTCTTGAGATGCGATGGGAACGCCGGGAATTCTTTACAGATCACGCAGGGAAAGGATCCCTCCTCTCGAGCTAGGAGGCGGAAACGGGGCTGCTGCTCTGCATGTGGGCGGGACTGTCGTGCTTCCTCTCGAGTCGAGACGGATATGTCGGGGAACTTCTTTAGTTGCAGCAAGGGTGTGAAGGACCCTTTGGAAGTTCCAGAGGTTAGGTGTGAATCGCCTCGAGACGCCTCAGCGGAAATGGGCCTCATCTCGCCTGGAGGGGAGAACCTCCTGGATTTTCTCGAGTTGCGGCAGGTGCTCTCGACTTACGACGGGGACCTCAGGGACCCGCTCTGGTGGCCTCAGGAAAGGCCAGTCCCCATGCGAGATGTTCGGGGGCCTCTCGGTATTCCTCTCCCGTCGATGTCGGGACCTAAAACCTTGTGTGGAGTCGGTGCCAGAACCTGAGGATTCCTCTCCAGTGCTGACATGGATCTTTGGGTACTTCTGAAGTCTCCCCAGGGGAGTCAGTTTTCGTCTCCAGTAGGGGCATGGACGTGCGCTTTCTTCCCCAGCTGTAGCCGCAGTGTCACGCTTCCCTTCCCATGGATCAAGGGATCTCTGGCTTTCCCTCGAGGCTTTCCAACGAGGCTTTCCCACGAGGCTCTCCCACAAGGCTGTCCCACGTGCCACCGTGGTGTGAGTCAATCCTCGGCTTGAATGTCGAGGCAATACAGGGAAAGCAGGTTTCCCTGGTATGAACTGAGACATCTGGGGGACTCTGGGAATGGTGGCACGACCCTGGAGTTCCTCTCGCCTTTCCTGTGGAGAGCGCCTCTTCTTGAGATGCGACGGGAACGCCGGGAATTCTTTCCCGACCAGGCAGGGAAAGGAATCCTCCTCTCGAGCTGGGAGGCGGAAACGGGGCTTCTCTGGATGAGGGCGGGACTCTCGTGATTCCTCTCGAGCGGAGACGGTATGTCGGGGAACTTCTTGAGTTGCAGCAAGGGTGTGAAGGACCCTTTGTAAGTTCCAGAGGTTAGGTGTGATTAGCCTCGAGACGCCTCAGCGGAAATGGGCCTCATCTCGCCTGGAGCGGAGAACCTCCTGGATTTTCTCGAGTTGTGGCAGGTGCTCTCAACATATGACGGAGACCTCAGGAACCCGCTATGGTGGCCTCAGGAAAGGCCAGTCCCCATGCGAGTAGCTCTGGGGCCTCTCGGGATTCCTCTCCCGTCGATGCCGGGGCCTAAGACCTTGTGTGGAATCTCTGCCGGAACCTGAGGATTCCTCTCCAGTCTGACATGGATGGATTTGGGGTACTTTTGGAGTCTCCACAGGGGAGTCAGTATTCGTCTCGAATTGGACATTCACGTGCGATTTCCTCTCGAGCTGTAGCAGCAGTGTCACGCTTCCCTTCCCGTGGATCAATGGA
This sequence comes from Capra hircus, assembly GCF_001704415.2. NCBI lineage: Eukaryota > Metazoa > Chordata > Mammalia > Artiodactyla > Bovidae > Capra > Capra hircus. Next base: position 2,802 of record NW_017198079.1, read on the forward strand.
TCTGTGGCTTTCCCTCGAGGCTTGCCCACGAGGCTTTCCCACAGGGCTGTCCCACATGCCACCGTGGTGTGAGTCGATCCTCGGCTTGAAAGTCGTGGCAGTGCAGGGAAAACAGGTTTCCCTGGAATGGACTGAGACATCTGGGGGACTCTGGGAATGGTGGCAAGACCCTGGAGTACCTCTCGCCCTTCCGGTGGAGAGCCCCTCCTCTTGAGTTGCGACGGGAACGCCGGTAATTCTTTCCCGACCACGCAGGTAATGGATCCCTGCTCTCGAGCTAGGGGCGGAAACGGGGCTCCTCTGGATGAGGGAGGGACTCTCCTGATTCCTCTCGAGTGGAGACGGGTATGTCGGGGAACTTCTTGAGTTGCAGCAAGGGTGTGAAGGATCCTTTGGAAGTTCCAGAGGTTAGATGTGATTACCCTCGAGACGCCTCTGTGGAAATGGGCATCATCTCGCTTAGAGGGGAGAAACTCCTGGATTTTCTCGAGTTGCGGCAGGTGCCCTCGACTTACAACGGGGCCTTCAGGGACTCGCTCTGGTGTCCTCAGGAAAGGCCAGTCCCCATGCGAGTTGCTCGGGGGCCTCTCGGTATTGCTCTGCCGTTGATGCCAGGGCCTAAGACCTTGTGTGGATCGGTGCTGGAACCTGAGGATTTCTCTCCAGTGCTGACATGGATCTTGGGGTACTTCTGGAGTCTCCCCTGGGAGTCAGTCCTCGTCTCGAGTGGGGTCATGCACGTGCGCTTACCTCCCAAGCTGTATCAGCAGTGTCACGCTTCCCTTCACGTGGATCAAGGGATCTGTGGCTTTACCTCGAGGCTTTCCCACGAGGCTTTCCCTCGAGGTTTCCCACAGGGCTCTCCACGTGCCACCGTGGTGTGACTCTATCCTCGGATTGAAAGTCGAGGCAGTGCAGGGAAAACAGGTTTCCCTGGAATGGACTGAGACATCTGGGGATTCTGGGAATGGTGGCACGACCTGGAGTTCCTCTCACCTTTACTGTTTAGAGCACCTCCTCCTTAGATGCGACGGAACGCCGGGAATTCTTTCCGGACACGCAGGGAAAGGATCCTTCCTCTCGAGCTAGGAGCCGGAAACACGGCTCATCTGAATGTGGGCTGGACTCTCGTGCTTCCTCTCGAGTCGAGACGGGTATTTCGGGGAACTTCTTGAGTTGAAGCAAGGGTGTGAAGGACCCTTTGGAAGTTCCAGAGGTTAGGTGTGATTAGCCTCGTGACGCCACAGCGGAAATGGGCCTCATCTCCCCTGAAAGGGAGAACCTCCTGGATTTTCTCGAGTTGCGGCAGGTGTCCTCGACTTACGACAGGGACCTCAGGGACCCGCTCTGGTGGCCTCAGGAAAGGTCAGTCCCCATGCGAGTGGCTAGGGGGCCTCTCGGAATTCCTCTCCCGTCGTAGCCGGGCCCTAAGACCTTGTGTCGTGTCGTGCCGGAACCTGAGTATTCCTCTCCAGTGCTGACATGGATTTTGGGGTACTTCTGGAGTCTCCCCAGGGGAGTCAGTCCTCGTCTCGAGTTGGGGCTTGCACGTGTGCTTTCCTCCAGAGCTGTAGCAGCAGTGTCACGCTTCCCTTCGTGTGGATCAAGGGATCAGTGGCTTTCCCTCGAGGGGTTTACCACAACGCTTTCCACGAGGCTTTCCCACAGGGCTTTCCCTCGTGCAACCGTGTGTGAGTCGATCCTCGGCTTGAAAGTGGAGGCAGTGCAGGAAAACAGTTTTCCCTGGAATGGACTGAGACATCTTGGGGACTCTGGGAATGGTGGCACGACCCTGGAGTTCCTCTCGCCTTTCCTGTGGAGAGCGCCTCCTCTTGAGATGCGATGGGAATGCAGGGAATTCTTTCCCGACTACGCACTGAAAGGATCCCTCCTCTCGAGCTATGAGGCAGAGAAGGGGCTCCACTGGATATGGGCGGGATTCTTTGCTTCCTCTCAAGTGGCGATGGGTATGTTGGGGAACTTCTTGAGTTGAAGCAAGGGTGTGAAGGACTCTTTGGAAGTTCGAGAGTTTAGTGTGATTAGCCTCGAGACGCCTCAGCGGAAATGGGCCTCATCTCACCTGGAGGGGAGAACCTCCTGGATTTTCTCGAGTTGCGGCAGGTGCTCTCGACTTACGACCTGGACCTCAAGGACCCGCTTAGGTGGCCTGAGGAAAGGCCAGTCCCCATGCGAGTTGCTCGGGGGCCTCTCGGGATTCCTCTCCCTTCGATGTCGGGCCTAAGACCTTGTGTGCAGTCGGTGCCGGAACCTGAGGATTCCTTTCCAGTGCTGACATGGATCTTGGGTACCTCTGGAGTCTCCCCAGGATTCAGGCCTCGTCTCGAGTGGGAGCATGAGTTGCCCTTTCCTCCCATGCTGTAGCAGCAGTGTCATGCTTCTGCTGCGTGGACCAAGGATCTGTGACTTTCCCTCGAGTCTTTCCCACGAGGCTCTCCCACAGGGCTGTCCCACGTGTCTCGGTGGTGTGAGTCGATCCTCGGGGTGAAAGCCGAGGCAGTGCAGGGAAAACAGGTTCCTGTGGAATGGACTGAGACATCTGGGGGAGTCTTGGAATGGTGGCACGACCCTGCAGTTCCTCTCCCCTTTCCTTTGGAGAGCGCCTCCTCTTGAGATGCGATGGAATGCCGGAAATTCTTTCCCGACCATGTAGGGAAGTGATCCCTCATCTCGAGCTACGAGCCGGAAACGGAGCTCCTCTGGATGTGGCCGGGACCCTCGTGTTTCCTCTTGAGTGGAGACGGGTATGTCGGGGAACTTCTTGAGTTGCAGCATGACTGTGAAAGACTCTTTTGAAGTTCCAGAGTTCACGTGTGATTAGCCTCGAGACACCTCAGTGGAAACGGGCCTCATCTCGCCTGCAGGGGAGAACCTCCTGGATTTTCTCGAGTTGCGTCAGGTGCTCTCGAGTTACGACGGAGACATCAGGACCCGCTCTGGTGACCTCAGGAAAGGCCAGTCCCCATGCGAGGTGCTAGGGGCCTCTCAGGATTCCTCTCCCGTCTATGCCGGGGCCTAAGACTTTGTGTGGAGTCGGGACCGGAACCTGAGGATTCCTCTCCAGTGCTGACATGGATCTTGGCGTACTTCTGGAGTCTCCCAAGCTTGCGTCAGTCCTCGGCTCGAGTGGGGTCATGCACGTGCGCTTTCCTCCGAGCGGTAGCAGCAGTGTCGCGCTTCCCATCTCGTGGATCAAGGTATCTGTGGCTTTCCCTCGAGGCTTTCCCATGAGGCTTTCCCACGAGGCTTTGCCACAGGGCTGTCCACGTGCCACAGTGGTGTGAGTCGATCCTCGGCTTGAAAGTCGAGTCAGTGCGGGGAAACAGGTTTCCCTGGAATGGACTGGGACATCTGGGGACTCGGAGAATGGTGGCATGTCCCTGGAGTTCCTCTCGCCTTTCCTGTGGAGAGCGCCTCCTCTTGAGATGCGACGAGAACGCCGGGAATTCTTTCCCGACCTCGAAGGGAAAGGATCCCTCCTCTCGAGCTATGAGGCGGAAACGGGGCTCCTCTGGATGTGGGCGGAACTATCGTGCTTCCTCTAAGTGCAGACGGGTATGTCGGGGAACTTCTTGATTTGCAGCAAGGGTGTGAGGACCCTTTGGAAGTTCCAGGGTTTAAGTGTGCTTAGCCTTTGAGATGTGTCAGCGGAAATAGGCTTCATTTTGCCTGGAGGGGGAAACATCCTTGATTTTCTCCAGTTGCGGCAGGTGCTCTCGACTTACAATGGACCGCAGGAGCGCGCTGTGGGCCTCAGGAAAGGCCAGTCAAGATCCAAGACAGCATTGAAGAGGGAGAGACATCACGAGAGGCTCCGAGCAACTCGCATGGGGACTGGCCTTTCCTGAGGCCACCAAAGCGGGTGCCTGAGGTCCCCGTCGAAGCCGAGAGCACCTGCCGGCCAACTCGAGAAAATCCAGGAGGTTCTGCCCTCCATTCTAGATGAGGCCCATTTCCGCTGAGGCGTCTCGAGGCTAATCACACCTAACTTTCTGGAACTTCCAAAGGGTCCTTCACACTTTGCTCCCAACTCAAGAAGTTCCGCGACATACCCGTCTCCACTCGAGAGAAAGCACGATTGTCCCGCCCACATCCTTAGGAGCCCCGTTTCCGCCTCCTAGCTCGAGAGGAGGGATCCTTTCCCTGCGTGGGCGGGAAAGAATTTCCGGCGTTCCCGTTGCATCTCAAGAGGAGGCACTCTCCACAGGAAAGGCGAGAGGAACTCCAGGGTCGTGCCACCATTCCCAGAGTTCCCCAGATGTCTCAGTCCATTCCAGGGAAAACTGTTTTCCCTGCACTGCCTCGACTTTCAAGCCGAAGATGCATTCACACCACGGTGGCACATGGACAGCCCTGCCGGAAAGCCTCGTGGGAAAGCCTCGTGGGAAATCGTCGAGGAAAGCCACAGATCCCTTGATCCTCGCAAAGGGAGCGTGACACTGCTGCTACAGCTCGGAGGAAAGCGCACGTGCATGCCCCACTCGAGACGAGGACTGACCCCCTGGGGAGATTCCAGAAGTACCCCAAGATCCATGTCAGCACTGGAGAGGAATCCTCAGGTTCTGGCACCGAATTCACAAAAGGTCTTAGGCCACGGCATCGACGGAGAGGAATACCGAGAGGCCCCCCGAGCAACTCCATGGGGACTGGCCTTTCCTGAGGCCACCAGAGCGGGTCCCTGAGGTACCCGTCTTAAGTTGAGAGCACATGCCGAAACTCCGAGAAAATCCAGGAGGTTCTCCCCTCCAGGCGAGATGAGGCCCATTTCCGCTGAGGTGTCTAGAGTCTTATCACACCTAACCTCTGGAACTACCAAAGGGTCCTTCACATCCTTGCTGCAATTCAAAAAAGATCCCCGACATACCCGTCTCCACTCGAGAGGAAGCACGAGAGTCCCGCCCCACACCCAAAGGAGCCCCGTTTCCGCCTCCTTAGCTCGAGAGGAGGGATCCTTTCCCTGCGTGATCGGGAAAGAATTCCCGGCGTTTTCGTCACATCTCAAGGGGA
>NW_017198080.1:0-7825 GCF_001704415.2 Capra hircus
GCGAGTTGCTCCGGGGCCTTTCGGGATTCCTCTCCCGTCAATGACGGGGCCTAAGAATCTTGTGGAGTCCGTGCCGGAACCTGAGGATTCCTCTCCAGTGCTGACATGGTCTTGGGGTACTTCTGGAGTCTCCCCAGGGGAGTCAGTCCTCGTCTCGAGTGGGGGCATGCACGTGCGCTTTCCTCCCGAGCTGTAGCAGCAGTGTCACACTTCCCTTTGCGTGGATCAAGGGATCTGTGGCTTTTCCTCGAGGCTTTCCCACGAGGCTTTCCCACGAGGCTTTCACACAGGGCTGTCCCACGTGCCACCGTGGGTGTGAGTGGATCCTCGGCTTGAAAGTCGAGGCAGTGCAGGGAAAACAGGTTTCCCTGGAATGGACTGAGAAATCTCTGGCACTCAGGGAATGGTGTCACGACCCTGGAGATCCCCTCGTGTTTCCTGTGGAGACCGCCTCCTCTTGAGATGCGACCGGAACGCCGGGAATTCTTTCCCGACACGCAGGGAAAGGATTCCACCTCTCGATCTATGAGGCGGAAACGGGGCTTCTCTCTGGATGTGGGCAGGACTCTCGTGCTTCCTCTCGAGTGGAGAGGGGTACGTCGGGAACTTCTTGAGTTGCAGCAAGGGTGTGAAGGACCCTTTGGAAGTTCCAGAGGCCAGGTTGATTAGCCTCGAGACGCCTCCGCGGAAATGGGCTTCATCTCGCCTGGAGGGGAGAACCTCCTGGATTTTCTAGAGTTGCCACAGGTGCTCTCGACTTAAGACGAGGACCTCAGGGACCTGGTCTGGTGGCCTCAGGAAAGGCCAGTCCCCATGCGAGTTGCTAGGGGGCCTTCGGGATTCCTCTCCGTCGATGCCGGGGCCTAAGACGTTGTGTGGAGGTGCCGGAACCTGAGGATTCCTCTCCAGTGCTGACATGGATCTTGGGGTACTTCTGGAGTCTCCACCGGGGATTCAGTCCTCGTCTCGACTTAGGTCATGCACGTGCACTTTCCTCCCGAGCTGTAGCAGCAGTGTCATGCTTCCCTTCGCGTGGATGAAGAAATCTGTGGCTTTCATCGAGGTTTTTGCAGGAGGCTTTCCCACGAGGCTTTCCCACAGGGCTGTCCACGTGCCACCGTGTGTGTGAGTCGATCCTCGCTTGAAAGTCGAGGCAGTGCAGGGAAAACTGGTTTCCCTGGAATGGACTGAGACATCTGGGGGACTCTGTGTATGGTGGCTCGACCCTGGAGTTCCTCTCGCCTTTCCTGTGGAGAGCGCCTCCTCTTGAGATGCGATGGAAACGCCGGGAATTCTTTCCCGAACACGCAGGGAAAGGATCCCTCCTCTCGAGCTAGGAGGCGGAAACGGGCTCCTCTGGATGTCGGCGGGAGGCTCGAGCTTTCTCTCAAGTGGAGACGGTTATGTCGGGGAACTTCTTGAGTTGCAACAAGTGGTGATGTACCTTTGGAAGTTCCAGAGGTTAGGTGTGATTAGCCTCGAGAGGCCTCATTGGAAATGGGCCTCATCTCGCCTGGAGGGGAGAACCTTCTGGATTTTCTCGAGTTGCAGCAGTTTCTCTCACTTACGACGGGGACCTCAGGGACATGCTCTGGTGGCCTCAGGAAAGGCCATTCCCCATGCGAGTTGCTCGGGGCCTCTCGGGATTCCTCTCCCTGTCGATGCCGGGCCTAAGACCTTGTGTGGAGTCGGTGCCGGAACCTGAGGATTCCTCTCCAGTGCTGACATGGATCTTGGGGTACTCCTGAGTCTCCCCTGGGGAGTCAGTCCTCGTCTCGAGTGGGGGCATGCACGTGCGCTTTCCTCCCAAGCTGTAGCAGCAGTGTCAGCTTCCCTTCGCGTGGATCAAGGGATCTGTGGCTTTCCCTCGAGGCTTTCCACGAGGCTTTCCCACGAGGCTTCCCACAGGCTGTCCCACGTGCCACCGTGGTTTGAGTCGATCCTCGGCTTGAAAGTCGAGGCAGTGCAGGGAAAACAGGTTTCCCTGGAATGGACTGAGACATGTGGGGGATTCTGGGAATGGTGGCACGACCCTGGAGTTCCTCTCGCCTTTCCTGTGGAGAGCGCCTCCTCTTGAATTGCGACGGAAACGCCGGGAATTCTTTCCCGACCACGCAGGGAAAGGATCCCTCCTCTGGATCTAAGAGGCGGAAACGGGGCTCCTCTGGATGTGGGCGGGACTCTCGTGCTTCCTCTCGAGTGGAGTCAGGTATGTTGGGGAACTTCTTGAGTTGCAACAAGGGTGTGAAGAACCCTTTGGAAGTTCCAGAGTTTAGGTGTGATTAGCCTCGAGACCCTCAGCGGAAATGGGCCTCATCTCGCCTGGAGGGGAGAACCTCCTGGATTTTCTCGAGTTGCGGCAGGTGCTCTCGACTTGAGACGTTGTCCTCAGGGACCCGCTCTGGAGGCCTCTGGAAATGCCAGTCCCCATGGGAGTTGCTCCGGGACCTCTCGGGATCCCTCTCCCGTCGATGCCGGGGCCTAAGACATTGTGTGGAGTCGGTTCCGTAACCTGAGGATTCCTCTCCCAGTGCTGAAAAGGATCTTGCTGGAACTTCTGGACTCTCCCCAGTGGAGTCAGTCCTCGTCTCGAGTGGGGGCATACAAGTGCGCTTTACTCTCCGAGCTGTAGCAGCATTGTAACGCTTCCCTTCGCGTGGATCAAGGGATCTGTGGCTTTCCCTCGAGGCTTTCCCACGAGGCTTTCCCACGAGGCTTTCCCACAGGGCTGTCCCACGTGGCAACGTGGTGTGAGTCGATCCTCTGCTTGAAAGTCGAAACAGTGCAGGGAAAACAGGTTTCCCTGGAATGGACTGAGATATCTGGAGGACTCTGGGAATGGTGGCACAACCCTGGAGTTCCTCACGCCTTTACCTGTGGAGAGTGCCTCCTCTTGAGATGCGACAGGAACGCCGGGAATTCTTTCCCGACCACGCAGGGAAAGGAACCCGTCTCTCGAGCAAGGAGGCCGAAACGGGTCTCCTCTGGATGTGGGCGGGACTCTCGTGCTTCATCCTGAGTGGAGTCGGGTATGCCGGGGAACTTCTTGAGTTGTAGCAAGGGTGTGAAGGACCCTTTGGAAGTTCCAGAAGTTAGGTGTGATTAGCCTCTAGACGCCTCAGCGGAAATGGGCCTCATCTCCCCTGGAGGGGAGAACCTCCTGGATTTTCTCGAGTTGTGGCAGGTGCTCTCGACTTATGACGGGGACCTCAGGGACCTGCCTCTGGTGGCCTCAGGAAAGGCCAATCCCCATGCGAGTTGCTCAGGGGCCTCTCGGGATTCCTCTCCCGTCGATGCGGGGATTAAGACCATGTGTGGAATCGTGTCGGAACCTGAGGATTACTCTCCAGTGCTGACATGGATCTTGGGGAACTTCTGGAGCCTACCCAGGGGACTCAGTCCTCGTCTCGAGTTGGCGCATCCACGTGAGATTTGCTCCCGAGCTGAAGCAGCAGTGTCCACGCTTCCCTTCGCGTGGATCAAGGGATCTGTGGCTTTCCCTCGAGGCTTTCCCACGAGGCTTTCCCTCGAGGCTTTCCCACAGGGCTGTCCCACGTGCACCGTGGTGTGAGTCGATTCTCGGCTTGAAAGTCGAGGCAGTGCAGGGAAAACAGGTTTCCCTGGAATGGACTGAGACATCTGGGGGACTCTGGGAATGGTGGCACAACCCAGGAGTTCCTCTCGCCTTTCCTGTGGAGAGCGCCTCCTCTTGAGATGCGACGGGAACCCCGGGAATTCTTTCCCGACCACGCAGGGAAAGGATCCCTCCTCTCGAGCTAGGAGGCGGAAACGGGACTCCTCTGGATGTGGGCGGGACTCTCGTGCTTCCTCTCGAGTGGAGACGGATATGTCGGGGAACTTGTTGAGTTGCAGCAAGGGTGTGAAGGACCCTTTGGAAGTTCCAGAGGTTAGGTGTGATTAGCCTCGAGACCCCTCAGCGGAAATGGGCCTCATCTCGCCTGGAGGGGAGAACCTCCTGGATTTTCTCGAGTTGTGGCAGGTGCTCTCGAGTTATGACGGGGACATCAGGGACCCTCTCTGGTGGCCTCAGGAAAGGCCAGACGCCATGCGAGTTGCTCGGGGGCCTCTCGGGATTCCTCTCCCGTAGATGCAGTCGCCTAAGACCTTGTGTGGAGTCGGTGCCGGAACCTGAGGATTCCTCTCCAGTGCTTACATGGATCTTGGGGTACTTCTGGAGTCTCCCAGGTGAGTCAGTCCTCATATCTATTGGGGGCATGCATGTGCAATTTCCTCCAGAGCTGTAGCAGCAGTGTCACTCTTCCCTTCGCGTGGATCCAGGAATCTGTGGCTTTCCTTGGAGGCTTTCCCAGCGAGGCTTTCCCACGAGGTCTTTCCCACTAGGGCTGTCCCACGTACCACCGTGGTGTGAGTCGATCCTCGGCTTGAAAGTCGAGCAGTGCTGGGAAAACTGGTTTCCCTGTTATGGACTGAGCATCTGGGGGACTCTGGGAATAGTGGCACGACCCAGGAGTTCCTCTCGCCTTTCCTGTGGTGAGCGCCTCCACTTGAGATGCGACGGGATCGCCGGGAATTCTTTCTCGACCACACAGGAAAAGAATCCCTCCTCTGGAACTATGAAGCGTAAACGGGGCTCCTCTGGATGTGGGTGGGACTCTCGTGCTTCCTCTCGATTGGAAACGGGTATGTCGAGGAACTTCTTGTGTTGCAGCAAGGGTGTTAAGGACCCTTTGGAAGTTCCAGAGGTTAGGTGTGATTAGCATCGAGACGCCTCAGGGGAAATGGGCCTCATCTCGCCTGAAGGGGAGAACCTCCTGGATTTTCTCGAGTTGCGGCAGGTACTGTGGACTTAAGACGGGGACCTCAGGGACCGCCCTGGTGGCCTCAGGAAATGCCAGTCCCCATGCGAATTGCTCGGGGGCCTCTCGGATTCCTCTCCCGTCGATGCCGGGGCCTAAGACCTTGTGTGTAGTCGATGCCGGAACCTGAGGATTCCTCTCCAGCCCTGACATGGATCTTGGGGTACTTCTGGAGTCTCCCCAGGGAAGTCAGTCCGCGTCTCGAGTCGGGCATGCACGTGCGCTTTCCTCCCCGAGCTGTAGCAGCAGTGTCGCGCTTCCCTTTGCGTGGATCAACGGATCTGTAGCTTTCCCTCGAGGCTTTCCCAGGAGGCTTTCCCACGAGGCTTTCCCACAGGGCTGTCCCACGTGCCACCGTGGTGTGAGTCGTTCCTTGGGTTGAAAGTCGAGGCAGTGCAGGGAAAACAGGTTTCCCTGGAATGGACTGAGACATCTGGGGGACTCTGGGAATGGTGGCACGACCCTGGAGTTCCTCTCGCCTTTCCTGTGGAGAGCGCCTGCCGGAAGCCTTTGTGAGGAATCCCGCCCGTGACAAGGTCATGAGGAAGGAAGCTGACATACGCAAGGCGTGCTCAGACTTCAGGGGCCCCTCTGGAAATTCCTAAGCATGTACCCCAAACAAAAATCTGCCGGCTTTTGTGCTCTGCTTTTCCACTCTTCTGACATTTTCTGGAAAAAGTCAATTCAGGGCTTTAGTCTTCTGCATTTGAAAGAGTGTTTCAATCCAAAAAACCCCTCCGATGGCTTTCTAGCCTGCCTGCAGGGACTCTGCAAGTGTGTTTGTTTGAGGCCTCCTGACCGCAGGAGGCACAGGAAGCTTAAAACATCCTAGGAATGTAGGGGCTTCCGAGGAGTCCAAAATCTTTAGAATAGGACTGATTATAAGTTTCATTTGTTGAGTCAATGTTTGCTGCCAAATTTTCATATCCTTTATTTTTAGATATAGTTGGTATATAGAAAAACAAGTAGTAGACCTAGTATTAGCAACATTAGATCCTCGAGTTAAGTACCTTCTTTGTTATATCCCACTGCACCTTTGTTCTATCGCACTGCACCTTTGTTCTATAGAGATGTAACTTTAATGCTTTAAGGAGATGCAGATTAAAAAAAACACTTCAGGGGAAACAAAATTAACATTCATTAAGGAAGAGAGCTAAAAAGTGTTAACAAGCCTCTTGGCCAGAAGATAATGTAAATCACCAGAGACCTTTTGTATACAAAATGATGTATAGAAAGAGTCTGCGCTGCGAACGCTACATAATTCTGTGTTACCCATTGATCTCCATGTTTTATCAAAAGTATAAAAGGCCTTCTGAACAATAAAGGATTGGACCAGTTTCTCGAACTAGTCTCTCGGCCTAGTTTCTTGGGACTCTGGATCCCCCCATGTCTCTCTCTCTCTCTCTTCTTCTCTCCCCTTCCCTCTCTCTGCTCTTTACTTTAACTTCAGGCTGAATCTCCATCTGGGGCGCGGAGGCTCGCCAGGTCTACTTACTTGCCCCGGCTGTTAAGACCCGCACGAAAGGGAGCTTAAGGCGAGGCACCCTTAGATATTCAAGCGGGGCGCCGGTGGCCAACGTAGATGGTGCAAATTCCTTGTCTGGAATTTTAATGGCCTTCCGTGAAAACCAAGCTATTCAGCCCTCTTCCTCCACTTAATCTTCTTATTACACTATAGTTTCTTAACCTAATCTTACATTAATAAACAAACAAGTCTTTCCACGCAACAAGTCCAGCCTTCGAATTCCCTGGATCCACCGGGGCTGGACCCTGGCAAGCGCCTCCACTTGAGATGCGACGGGAACGCGGGGAATTCTTTCCCCACCACGCAGGAAAAGGATCCTCCTCTCGAGCTAGGAGGCGGAAACGGGGCTCCTCTGGATGTGGGCGGGACTCTCGTGCTTCCTCTCGAGTGGAGACGGGTATGTCAGAGAACTTCTTGAGTTGCAGCAAGGGTGTGAAGGACCCTTTGGAAGTTCCAGATGTTAGATGTGATTAGCCTCGAGACGCCTCAGCGGAAATGGGCCTCATTTCGCCTGGAGGGGAGAACCTCCTGGATTTTCTCGAGTTGGCGGCAGGTGCTCTCGACTTACGACGGGGACCTCAGGGACCCGCTCTGGTGGCCTCAGGAAAGTCCAGTCCCCATGCGAGTTGCTCGGGGGCCTCTCGGGATTTCTCTCCCATCGATGCCGGGGCCTAAGACTTGTGTGGAATCGGTGCCGTAACCTGAGCATTCCTCTCCAGTGCTGACATGGATCTTGGGGTACTTCTGGAGTCTGCCCAAGGGAGTCAGTCCTCGTCTCGAGAGGGGGCATGCACGTGCGCTTTCCTCCAAGCTGTAGCAGCAGTGTCGCGCTTCCCTTCACGTGGATAAAGGGATCTGTGGCTTTCCCTCGAGGCTTTCCCACAGGGCTGTCCCCCGTGCCACCGTGGTGTGAGTCGATCCTCGCTTGAAAGTCGAAACAGTGCAGGGAAAACAGGTTTCCCTGGAATGGACTGAGACATCTGGAGGACTCTGGGAATGGTGGCACGACCCTGGAGTTCCTCTCACCCTTTCCTGTGGAGAGTGCCTCCTCTTAAGATGCGACAGGAACGCCGGGAATTCTTTCCCGAAAACGCAGGGAAAGGAACCCGTCTCTCGAGCAAGGAGGCGGAAACGGGGCTCCTCTGGATGTGGGCGGGACTCTCGTGCTTCCTCTCGAGTGGAGACGGGTATGTCGGGGAACTTCTTGAGTTGCAGCAAGGGTGTGAAGGACCTTTGGAAGTTGCAGAGGTTAGGTGTGATTACCCTCGAGACGCCTCAGCGAAATGGGCCTCATCTCGCCCGGAGGGGTGAACCTCCTGGATTTTCTCGAGTTTCGGGGGGACTTCGACTGGACGGGGGGAGTCCGTCCCGGTTGCTGGGCTCAGGGCCTCTCCCGATGGCCTCCACTGTGGAGTCGGTGGAAACCTGGATTCCTCCAGGCCTTGGTCTTGGACTCTGGAGT
>NW_017198081.1:0-19841 GCF_001704415.2 Capra hircus
CCGCAATCCCCTGAGACGTGATCCGACCCAGGGACCGAGGCAAACGTACGCTTGAGGTGCTGGAGGAGCCGGACAAAGCCATGGTGGGAGAGGCACACGGGCACGCTGCAGACTGCTGGCCGAGTGGGGCGGGGACCAAGCAGCTCAGGACTCTGGAGAGCGGGAGGCGGCTCCGCCCCCATTGACGTCAATAGGGTTTGGGTGGGTAGATGGAGGGTGCCGCCCCTGGCCTCTTTCCAAGCAGAGACCCTGGACGGAGTCCCGTGGAGCGAGTGGGCTTTTCCGGGCATGGCTGTGGCCCGGACTGCCAAGATCCTCGTCGGGGTGGGCGGGCACTTCGGGGGCTTTGGTTTGTGGCCCTGCCTCGCCGAGGGGGGTGGGATCAACCCAGGGTGGATCAATCAGGGGCCCTCAGCAGTGCCAAGGGAGCTCACCACTAGGAAACGCCCCTAGGTCCCTTTGAACTGGCCGCCCAGCCCCTTCCCCAGCCTGCCTTGCTCTGGGGTTTCCCGCCTTTTCACATTCCACAAGTCCCTGGGCCTTGACTGTTCCCCGCTGGGTCATCCAAGGCATTCCAGGACACCGGACGCTCTCTCCAGCGCCTCCACCTAGATCCCTCGCTGTCCTCGCCTCCGTTTCCCCCCTGCCCCCTCCCCAACTCCTCCGTGGGCTCTTGGCATCCTTTCCCTACAGCAGTCCAGAGCGCCACCCCGGGGCTGTGAGTTGCCTGGAGCCCAAGGCTCCGGCCAGAGACCTGAGGGCCAGCCTCTGGACTGACAGCTAATGCCATTTGGGGCTTTTCTCATGTGGAGCCTGAGGCCCGCAACTCCACTGGCAACCCTCCAGCGCGAGTGCCCTGGAGAAACCGCCCAAGGGGACAGTGTACCCCCTACTGTGGGGAAGGAGGTTCCTGTTTTCTCTGCACTGCTTCGACTTTAACGCCGAGGATCGACTCACACAATGGTGGCACGTGGAATAGCACTGTGGGAAAGCCCCACGGGAAAGACTCGAGGGAAACCACAGATCCCTTGATCCACGAGACGGGAAGCGTGACACTGCTGTTATAGCTCGGGAGGAAAGCGCACGTGCATGCCCCTACTCGAGACGAGGACTGACGCCCCTTGGGAGACTCCAGAATTACGCCAAGATCCATGTCAGTACTGGAGAGGAATCCTCAGGTTCCGGCCCCGACTCCACACAAGGTCTTTGGCCCCGGCATCGAAGGGAGAGGAATCCTGAGAGGCCCTGTAGCAACTCGCATGGGGACTGGCCTTTCCTGAGGTCACCAGAGCGGGTCCCTGAGGTCTCCGTTGTAACTCGAGAGCACCTGCCGCAACTCGAGAAATCCAAGAGGTTCTCCCCTCCAGGCGAGATGAGGCCCATTTCCGCTCAGGCGTCTCGAGGCTAAGAACAACTAACCTCTGGAATGTCGAAAGTGTCCTTCACAACCTAGTTGCAAGTCAAGAAGTTCTCCGACATACCCGTCTCCCACTCGAGAGGAAGCACGAGGGTCCCGCCCCGCTTCCAGAGGAGCCCCGTTTCCGCCTCGCAGCTGGACATGAGGGATCCTTTCCCTGCTTGTTCGGGAAAGAATTTCCGGCATTCCCATCGCATCTCAAGAGGAGGCACTCTCCACAGGAAATGCGAGAGGAATTCCAGGGTCGTGTCACCATTCCAAGAGGCCCTCAGATGCCTCATTTCATTCCAGAGGAACCTGTTTTCCCTGCAATGCCTCGGCTTTGACGGCCGAGGATCGACTCCCACCACGGTGGCACTTGGGACAGCCCTGTGGGAAAGCATCGTGGGAAAGCCTCGTGGGAAAGCCTGGAGGGAAATCCACAGATCCCTTGATCCACGCGAAGGGAAGCATGACACTGCTGCTACAGCTCGGAAGGAAAGTGCAGGTGCATGAGCCCACTCGAGACGAGGACTGTCTCCCCTGTGGAGACTGCAGAAGTACCTCAAGATCCATGTCAGCACTGCAGAGGCATCCTCAGGCTCCGGCCCCGACTCCACACAAGGTGTTAGGCCCCAGCATCGACGGGAGAGAAATCCGGAGTGTCCCCCTAGCAACTCGCATGGGGACTGGCCTTTCCTGATGACACCATACGGGTCCCGGAGGGCCCCGTCATAAGTCGAGAGCACCTGCCGCAACTCGAGAAAATCCAGGAGGTTCTCCCCTCCAGTCGAAATTAGGCCCATTTCCGCTGAGGCGTCTCGAGGCTATTCACATCTAACCTCTGGAAATTCCAAAGAGTCCTTCACACCCTTGCTGCAACTCAAGAAGTTCCCCAACATACCCGTCTCCACTCCAGAGGAAGCATGAGGGTCCCGCCGACATCCAGAGGAGCCCCGTTTCTGCCTTGTAGCTCGAGATGAGGGATCCTTTCCCTGCGTGGTCCGGAAAGAATTCCCAGCGTTCCTGTCCATTCTCAAGAGAAGACCCTTTCCACAGGAAAGGCGAGAGGAACTCCAGGGTCGTGCCACCCATTCCCAGAGTCCCCCAGATGTCTCAGTCCTTTCCAGAGGAACCTGTTTTCCCTGCACTGCCTCGACTTTCACGCCGAGGATCGATTCACTCCACAGTGGCACGTGGGACAGCCCTGTGGGAAAGCCTCGATGGGAAAGCCTCGTGGGAAAGCCTTGAGGGAAAGCCACAGATCCCTTGATCCATGCGACGGGAAGCGTGACTCTGCTACTACAGCTCGGGAGGAAAGCGCTCGTGCATTCCCTGACTCGAGCCGAGGACTAACTCCTCCGTGGAGACTCCAGAAGTACCCTCAGATAAATGTCAGCACTGGAGAGGAATCCTCAGGTTCTGGCACTGACTCGACACAAGGTCTTAGGCCCGGCATCAACGGGAGAGGAATCCCAAGAGGCCCCCTAGCAGCTCGCATGGGGACTGGCCTTTCCTTAGGCCACCAGATCGGGTCCCTGAGGTCCCCGTCGTAAGTAGAGAGCACCTGCCGCAACTCAAGAAAATCCAGGAGGTTTTCCCCTCCAGGCGAGATGAGGCCCGTTTCCATTGAAGGCATATCGAGGCTAATCACAGCGAAATTCTGGAACGTCCAAAGGGTCCTTCACACCCTTGCTGCAAGTCAAGATGTTCCCCGACATACCCGTTCCCACCCGAGAGGAAACACGAGGATTGTGCCCACATAGAGAGGAGCCCCATTTCCCCCTCGTACCTCGAGATGAGGCATCCTTTCCCCGCCTCCTCGGGAAAGATTTCCTGGCGTTCCCGATGCATCTCAAGAGGAGGCGCTCTCGCACAGGAAAGGCGAGAGGAACTCCCAGTGTCGTGCCATCATTCCAAGAGTCCCCCAGATGTCTCAGTCCATTTCAGAGGAACCTGTTTCCCTGCACTGCCTCGACTTTCACGCCGAGGATCGACTCACACCACGGTGGCACGTGGGACAGCCCTGTGGGAATGCCTCCTGGGAAAGCCACGTGGGAAAGCCTGGAGGGAGAACCACAGATCCCTTCATACACTCGACGGTGCCGGCGTCCAGCCCCGGTGGATCCAGGGAATTCTAAGGGTGGACGGTGTTGGCATGGTAAGACTTCTTTATTTATTAATATAAGATTAGATTAAGAAACTGTAGTGTAGTAGGAAGATTAAGTGGAGGAAGAGGGCTGAATAGCTTGGTGTACGGGGAAGGCCAATAAAATTCCAGACAAGGAATTTGCACCATCTACTTTGGGACACCGGCGCCCGCTCTAGTATCTAAGGGTGCCTCGCCTTAAGCTTCCTTTCGTGCGGGTCTTAACAGCCAGGGCAAGTAAGTAACCTGCGAGCCTCCGCGACCCCAGGTGGAGATTCAGCCTGAAGTTAAAGAGCAGAGAGAGGGAAGGGAGAGAAGAAAAGAGAGAGAAAATCACGGGGGGAGCCAGAGTCCCAAGAAACCAGGCCGAGAGACTAGTTCGAGAAGCTGGCCCGAGAAACTGGCCCCCCTCCTTTATTGTTCAGAAGGCCTTTGATACACAGAGATCAATGGTAACACAAAATTATGTAGCGTTCGCAACCCAGATTCTTTCTGTATATCATTTTGTATACAAAAGGTCTCAGGTGATTTACATTATCTTCTGGCCAAGAGGCTTGTTAACACTTTTTGGCTCTCTTCCTTAATGAATGTTAATTTTGTTTCCCCTGAAGTGTTTTTTTTTTTTTTTTTTTTAGTCTGCATCTCCTTAAAGCATTAAAGTTACATCTCTATAGAACAAACGTGCCGTGGGATATAACAAAGAAGGTACTTAACTCAAAGATCTAATGTTGCTAATACCAGGTCTACTACTTGTTTTTCTATACGCCAACTATATCTAAAAATAAAGGATATGAAAATTTGGCAGCAAGCATTGACTCAACAAATGAAACTTTTCATCAGTCCTATTCTAAAGATTTAGACTCTTCAGAAGCCCCTACATTCCTAGGATGTTTTAAGCTTCCTTTGCCTCCTGCGGTCAGCAGGCCCTCAAACAATCACATGCGCAGCTGTATGAGTCCTGCAGGCAGGCTAGAAAGCCATCAGAGGGGTTTTTAGATTGAAACACTCTTTCAAATGCAGAAGACTGAAGCCCTGAATTGACTTTTTCCAGAAAATGTTCAAAAGAGTGGAAAAGCAGAGCACAAAAGCCGGCAGATTTTTGTTGGGGTACATGCTTAGGAATTTCCAGAGGGGTCCCTGAAGTCTGAGCACGCCTTGTGTATGTCAGCTTCCTTCCTCATGACCTTGTCATGGGCGGGCTTCCTCACACTGGCTCCCGGCATCTCACCCTTTTCCAATTTTAATTAATTAATTAATTAATTTTAAAATCAGGTGCAGTTCGATCGCGAGATTCCAAATGTTCTGCTGAAGAATCTAGACAATACAGGGAAGAATGATTACGAGGAGCAAGATTATAAACAGTTGACAGAATAGTCTTTCCAGAAATGAAGTTAGAGAAAGTGTGGAGAAAGTCATTGGCTTCTCCTGCGGTGGTAAAATCTAATCGGGAGTGTTCCAAGGTCTGAATCTGATTATGAAGTTTCCCTAAGTCTAAACTAATATCTGAGCTGTTCCAAAACACCTAAAACTTGATTTTTTAACATATTGGGCATTTACACTTGTTGAGTCAATGATTGCTGTCATAGTAACAATAACAGTTGTTTGTAACACAGCAAGAACATAATTATCATATCAATAAGTTGTTACAGTTACAGGACATCTTTAAAACCACAAAAGAGCATACATTACTTTGAGGAGTTAAACAAGATGAAAACATCCATGGTTCACAAGTTGCTACATTAGGTACGTTAAGTTTTCTGGAATCATTGGTGAAAAGAAGAACATAAGGAGAGGATAGACAAGCCAAAATAGAGTAAATAGAGTCATTTTCTGGTTGGAGTTTGCGCTGCAGCAGCTGTTAGTCCCGCCGGGATCTTGATGTTTCTTTTGCCTCCTTCTGCCATCGCGCGTGGCTGCCAAGCTACACGAAAATTTGAGCAAATAGTTTACAGTTCCCATACATCTCCTTTTCCCATCAAGTTCTCTATCCCATAGTTTCGCAGATGGACGCTGGCGGAGCACTAGGTCCCATCAGTCAGTAAGGCTGGCCCCGCCCTTGGCTTTCGGTGCGGCTGTTTCCCGCGGCGGTGGCGGCAGAGAAGTTCCCTTTTTCTTTTGTGGCGAATCAGTCTGTCCGGGATCCAAATTGACGAATCTGCACCCTGTGAAAAAAACATAAAACACTTCCTCGACCCGCAGTAAAATTCTGGGTCAGGATCTTTTTGTTATCTGGAGGAGATCTTTTCACTTTATCAACGGTTTTACATCTTATAGTTCCAAACAAATCAGCATTTAACTTATTACAAAGAGAACATGTTGTAAAATCTGATGGAGGAAAAACTATATTTAAATTATCCTTTTTTAATTTTTGAATTAACAAAGCATGTGAGGGTAAATGATGCAAGATTTGACCACAATAATTTCCTATAGCAATCTGCCAATCATCATCAAACATTTGAAAAGCATCAAGTTGTTTTGTTATATGGAATTACAATTTTTGATGGCTCTTTACTAAACAATTTAATAAATCAGTATACTTGAATTAATCTTTTTAATTAATATGTCAGTAATTTTTCCTTAGGCAGAGGCCATTGTTCCACCCACGCCAGATCTTGAGATTTTCATGTAATGGGGTAGGCAGCAAAAACACTGGCCTTCATTATAAATTTGGATATCCCAATCCAGTACATAGCTTGCGAGGAGTTGGACAAATTGGCTCAATTATTTTTGTCTGTTGTTTACCCAATCCTTTTTGATGGATCATAGCCTATCTGCAGCATCTGAGAGGTCACTTTATCATCAGGGCTAAAAAGTAACACTCCCATTTGAGATAGCATGTCCCTCCCCCACAGGGTAAGGGGGAGCGAAGGAACAACATAAGGTTGGAAAGTTCCACAGGTATCCTCAAATTGCCAATCTAAAATTTTTGCACTGTTAACTACTGTGGGGGCTTGAGGGCAAATAAAACAAAATTTGACTCCTGAAATCTATCAGAGCAACTTGCCAAATCATCACTATTTTTGTAAAAGACTTGCAGTTGATCCTTATTGAATGGAATTAATATATTTGTTACTTATTTTCCAAAAAGTTTTACACTTCTTTTTCTTTTTTTTTTAATTAATTGTTCCACCAAGTTGGGATAAGATAAAACTATTTTTCTTGGGGTCATTGGTAGATGGAACCAATGGGCCTTCTTGTCACAAGCATCCTGTAGGTATACATTTTGTGGCAAGAATAATTTAATCTCCTCTTTTGGCAATATTAATCTTAATTACTGATCATTTAAAGCCTCATTCACTTTAACAAAAGCCAACTCTGTCTCACTAGTCAACCTTTTCTTAGAACTGGGATTAGGATTGTTTTTTTTAAGCAATCAAACAAAAGGCTTTAAATCTACAGAAGTCAGTTTTAAATGTGGGCATATCCAATTAATATCACCTAATAATTTTTGGAAATCATTTAAAGTTAGTAAACAATCTCTCAGCAGCTTTAAAGGGACATTATCAGTTTTAAAACTTTTGGCAGACCTAAATATAAGAAGCAGGAAAAGAGGTGTTACACAATATCTTTATAAGCTTTTTCAATGATCTTGGTATAACCCAAAATCTGGTCTATAGCCTTTTAGATGACAAGTAACCATTTAATCTTTGCTTGCATACTTCCAGCAACGGGGAGCTCACTACTCACCAAGGTTTTAAACTCTCTCTCACCTCTTATTTTATAGCATTTCCATCTTGCATACCACTTTCTCTAATCCTATGAACTCATTTTCAGTAGTATATGTTGGCCAGGAGCTGGGCCAGTCTCTCAGCAATGTAAGAAACGTCTTGTCTATTGTCTAACAGCCATGACATTTTATATCCTTGAATTAAAAAATCTTTTAAAGACCTAGAAGCTGCAATATTCTGCACCCAAAAAGCTAGATCTAGATCCTCTGGGGCTTTTTTTTGTCTGGTTTTTCTGTCTGGTAATAAGGTAAAAGCAAAAGCTGTGCTATTTTTTTTAATTTTTATTAATTGCACAGTTTTAGCAGGTGGCGAGATCAAAACTTCAATTTTTTCAGTATAATCAGAATTTACTACACAAGACACTACCGAAATTTTTTGAAAAGAAAGCAAGCTATGCCCCAGCACAAGTCTTACCATGTCCTCAGGCAGGGGACTAGCCACTCCCATTGGAATCTGAGTCAGGAGTTATTATTATTGAGGTGGTGGAACTGAGGTCCAGGCCTGAGCTACCTGGGGTTGTTTGGTACGGGTTGTTGTCTCTGTTTAGCAGGACATTTTGGCAAAAAATGTTCTATTTGGCCTCAAGAGAAACATTTTGCATTTGTAAAGTCCTTTTTATTACGAATATTTTTCTTTCTTTTTTTCTGTTTTTCTTCCTTTTTTGGGGGGGGGAGGTGAGGCCCCTCCTGAGGGGATTTTATGCAAGGAGCAAGCTCTGTTTTAAAAGCTCTTTTGCTCAAAAATATTGTCACTATCGTTTTCAAACTTAAGCCATGTTTTGGGAGGCTTTGGATATAAAGTGGGGAGTTCTTAAGCCCTGGGGAGGCGCAAGCAGAGGTTGCAGTGGTCGCCTTAAATAAGATACCTTTTTTAAAGATTTGGTTTGTGTAGAGGGGGAGGGGGCTCTCCAGGGCCCTCGGCCGCTGCGTCCTGTAAGCACCCTCCTTCCTCGGGAGGAAGAGTACTGTCTGTCTCCTTTTGTTTGCCAATGGCAGAAAATATGATCTGCGTAGAAGGTGGAGACCCACTACCATTAACTGCTATAGCCTCTCCCATAGGCTATCTAACAGCCTCATGACAGGGGTCCAGAACATTTGTAATCATACTTTACAGAGCAAAAGCATTTACAGGCCCATGCAAAGTATAATAAGTTTTTAGCTGTTTTCCTAGCTTCACCCAAGTATCTAAATCCCTTTTCTGGAAACCAAGGACATTGCTCTCGATAACACTAGCCTTTTAATCTTTAATTTGTCTTTTTTGTTTAACAGTTACAAAATTACTTGTATAAAGAGGTGTCATTGTTTTGAGTCATTGTTACCCCTGTCAGAAAATTAAGAGTTATAGAAAAGTCTGCCTTGACAAAAAGGTTTTACCTTAGCCAAGGGGGGTTTTGTTTTTAACCCTAAGATAGCAGGTTTCTTTTCAACCTCTAGAGCACCAGGTTTCTCTTAAACCCTTGAACACTTCCCACTCCTCTTCACCCTGTCTATCCTACAGGGGGGTCCGCAGCACCCTGAGTGGGGTCCTAGCCGTCCCGAATACTCAACACTGGGGGAGTACCCGAAAGTACTCCTGGGGGAGTGATTAAGTCACTCTGGGGGGAGCAACAGAGAGTGCTCCGGGGGGAGCAACGGAGAGTGCTCTGGGGGGAGATTTTGCTCCGAGGAACCTACCTTCGAATAGCCTGTTCCGGACGCCACTTGCAGGGGTCCAGCCCCGGTGGATCCAGGGAATTCGAAGGGTGGACGGCGTTGGCGTGGAAAGACTTCTTTATTTATTAATATAAGATTAGATTAAGAAACTGTAGCGTAGTAGGAAGATTAAGTGGAGGAAGAGGGCTGAATAGCTTGGTTTACGCGGAAGGCCAACTAAAATTCCAGACAAGGAATTTGCACCATCTACATTGGGCCACTGGCACCCGCTTGAATATCTAAGGGTGCCTCACCTTAAGCTCCCTTTCCTGCGGTTCTTAACAGCCAGGGCAAGTAAGTAGACCTGGAGAGCCTCCGCGCCCCAGGTGGAGATTCAGCCTGAAGTTAAAGAGCAGAGAGAGGGAAGGGAGAGAAGAAAAGAGAGAGAAAAACACGGGGGGAGCCAGAGTCCCAAGAAACCAGGCCGAGAGACTAGTTCGAGAAGCTGGCCCGAGAAACTGGCCCCCCTCCTTTATTGTTCAGAAGGCCTTTGATACACAGAGATCAATGGGTAACACAAAATTATGTAGCATTCGCAACCCAGATTCTTTCCGTATATCATTTTGTATACAAAAGGTCTCAGGTGATTTACATTATCTTCTGGCCAAGAGGCTTGTTAACACTTTTTGGCTCTCTTCCTTAATGAATGTTAATTTTGTTTCCCCTCAAGTGTTTTTCCTTTAATCTGCATCTCCTTAAAGCATTAAAGTTACATCTCTATAAAACAAAGGTGCAGTGGGATATAACAAAGAAGGTACTTAACTCAAAGATCTAGTGTTGCTAATACCAGGTCTACTACTTGATTTTCTATACAACAACTATATCTAAAAATAAAGGATATGAAAATTTGGCAGCAAGCATTGACTCAACAAATGAAACTTTTCATCAGTCCTATTCTAAAGATTTAGACGCTTCAGAAGCCCCTACATTCCTAGGATGTTTTAAGCTTCCTTTGCCTCCTGTGGTCAGGAGGCCTCAAACAATCAAATGCTGCAGCTGTACGAGTCCTGCAGGCAGGCTAGAAAGCCATCAGAGGGGTTTTTAATTGAAACACTCTTTCAAATGAAGAAGAATAAAAGCCCTGAATTGACATTTTCCAGAAAATGTCAGAAGAGTGGAAAAGCAGAGCACAAAAGCCGGCAGATTTTTGTTGGGGTACATGCTTAGGAATTTCCAGAGGGGTCCCTGAAGTCTGAGCACGCCTTGCGCATGTCAGCTTCCTTCCTCATGACCTTGTCACGGGCGGGCTTCTTCACACTGGCTCCCGGCACGACGGGAAGCGTGACACTGCTGCTACAGCACGGGAGGAAAACACCATTGCATGCCCCATTCGAGCCGAGGACTAACTCTCCTGGGGAGATTCAAAAATAACCCCAAGATCTATGTCAGTCATGGAGAGGAATCCTCAGGTTCCGGCACAGACTCCACACAAGATATTAGGTCCCCGGCATCCACGGGAGAGGAATCCCGGCAGGCTCCCAAGCAACTCGCATGGGGACTGGCATTTACTAACGTCACCAGAGCGGGTCCCTGAGGTCCCCGTCGGAAGACGAGAGCACCTGCCCCAACTCCGAGAAATCAAGGAGGCTCTCCCCTCCAAGCCAGATGAGGCCTATTTCCACTGAGGCGTCTCGAGGCTAATCACACCTAACCTCTGGAACTTCCAAAGGTCCTTCACACCCTTGCTGCAACTCAAAAAGTTCCCAAACATACCATCTCCACTTGAGAGGAAGCACGAGGGTCCCGCCCACATCCAGAGGAGCCCCGTTTCCACCTCGTAAGCTAGAGGAGTGATCCTATCCCTGCTTGGCTGGGAAATAATTCCCGGTGTTCCCGTCCCATCTCAAGAGGAGGCGCTCTCCACAGTAAAACCGAGAGGAGCACCATGGTCGTTCCACCATTCCAAGAGTACCCCAGATGTCTCAGTCCTTTCCAGAGAAACCTGTTTTCCTTGCACTGCCTCGACTTTCACGCCGAGGATTGACTCACACCACGGTGGCACGGTGGGACAGCCCTGTGGGAAAGCCTTGAGGAAAGCCTCATGGGAAAGCCCGAGGGAAAGCCACAGATCCCTTGATCCACCCGAAGGGAAGCGTGACACTGCTGCTACAGCTCGGAAAGAAAGCGCACGTGCATGCCCCCAGTAGTGTCGTGGACTGACTCCCTGGGGAGACTCCACAAGTACCCCAAGATCCATGTCAGCACTGGAGAGGAATCCTCAGGTTCGGGCACCGACTCCACACAAGGTCTTAGGCCCGGCATCGACGGGAGAGGAAACCCGAGAGGCCCCCGAGCAACTCGCATGGGGACTGGCCTTTCCTGAGGCCACCAGAGCGGTCCCTGAGGTCCCCGGGTAAGTCGAGAGCACCTGCCGCAACTCGAGAAAATCCAGGAGGTTCTCCCCTCCAGGCGAGATGAGGCCCATTTCCGCTGAGGCGTCTCGAGGCTAATCACACCTAACCTCTGGAACTTCTAAAGGGTCTTTAACACCCTTGCTGCAACTCAAGACGTTCTCCGACATACCCGTCTCCACTCGAGAGGAAGCACGAGAGTCCCGCCCACATCCAGAGGAGCCCCGTTTCCGCCTCATAGCTCGAGAGGAGGGATCCTTTCCCTGCGTGGTCGGGAAAGAATTCCCGGCGTTCCCGTCGCATCTCAAGAGGAGGCGCTCATCCACAGGAAAGGCGAGGGGAACTCCAGGGCCGTGCCGACATTCTCCAGAGTCCCCCAGATGGCTCAGTCCATTTCAGGGAAACCTGTTTTCCGTGCACTAACTCGACTTTCAAGCTGAGAATAGACTCACACCACGGTGGCACGTGGGACAGCCCAGTGGGAAAGCGTCGTGGAAAAGCCACGTGGGAAAGCTTCGAGGGAAAGCCACAGATCCCTTGATCCATGAGAAGGGAAGCGTGCCACTGCTGCTACAGCTCGGGAGGAAAGCGCACGTGCATGCCCCCACTCGAGACGAGGACTGACTCCGCTGGGGAGACTCCAGAAGTACCCCAAGATCCATGTCAGAACTGGAGAGGAATCCTCAGGTTCCGGCACCGACTCCACACAAGGTCTTAGGCCCCGGCATCGACGGGAGAGGAATCCCGAGAGGCCCCCGAGTAACTCGCATGGGGACTGGCCTTTCCTGAGGCCACCAGAGCGGGTCCCTGAGGTCCCCGTCGGTAAGTCGAGAGCACCTGCCTCAACTCGAGAAAATCAAGGAGGTTCTGCCCTCCAGGCGAGATTAGGCCCATTTCCACTGAGGCGTCTCGAGGCTAACCACACCTAACCTCTGGAATGTCCAAAGGGTCCTTCACACCCTTGATGCAACTCAAGAAGTTCCCCGACATACCCTCCTCCACTCAAGAGGAAGCACGAGAGTACCGCCCATATCCAGAGGAGACCCGATTCCGCCTCATAGCTGGAGAGGAGGGATCCTTTCCCTGAGTGGCTGGAAAGAATTCCTGGCTTTCCCTTCCAATCTCAAGAGGAGGTGCTCTCCAAAGGAAAGGCGAGAGAAACTCCAGGGTCGTGCCACCATTCCCAGAGTCCCCAGATGTCTCAGTCCATTCCAGGGAAACCTCTTTTCCATGCACATGCCTCAACTTTCAAGCCGAGGATCGACTCACACCACGGTGGCACGTGGGACAGCCCTGTGGGAAAGCCTCGTGGGAAAGCCTTGAGGAAAAACACAGATCCCTTGATCACGTGAAGGGAAGCGTGACACTGCTGCTGCAGCTCGGGAGGAAAGCGCACGTGCATGCCCCCACTCGAGACGAAGGACTGACTCCCCTGCGGAGACTCCAGAAGTACCCCACGATCCATGTCAGCACTGGAGAGGAATCCTCAGGTTCCGGAACCAACTCGACAGAGGGTCTTAGGCCCCGGCATTGACGGGAGAGCAATCCCGAGAGGCCCCAGCAACTCGCATGGGGACTGGCCTTTCCTGAGGCCAACAGATCGGGTCCCTGAGGTCACCCATCCGTAAGTCCGAGAGCACCTGCTGCAACTCTAGAAAATCCAGGAGGTTCTCCCCTCCAGGCGAGATGAGGCCCATTTCCACTGAGGCGTCTCGAGGCTAATCAAACCTAACCTCTGGAAATTCCAAAAGGGTCCTTCACACCCTTGTTGCAACTCAAGAAGTTCTCCCGACATAACCCGTCTCCACTCAGAGGGAGCACGAGAGTCCCGCCCACATCCAGAGGAGCCCCATTTCCGCCTCCTAGCTCGAAAGGAGTATCCTTTCCCTGCGTGGTCGGGAAAGAATTCCCGGCATTCCCGTCGCATCTCAAGAGGAGGCGATCTCCACAGGAAGACCAGAGGAACTCCAGGGTCGTGCCACCATTCCCAGAGTCCCCCAGATGTCTCAGTGCATTCCAGGGAAACCTGTTTTCCCTGCACTGTCCTCGACTTTCAAGCGAGGATCGACTCACACCACGGTGGCACGTGGACCAGTCCTGTGGGAAAGTCTCGTGGGAAACCCTCATGGGAAAGCCTCTGGGAAAGCCTTGAGGGAAAGCCACAGATCCCTTGATCCACGCGAAGGGAAGCGTGACACTGCTCCGACAGCTCGGGAGGAAAGCGCACGTGGATGCCCCACTCGAGACGAGGACTGACTCCCCTGGGGAAACTCCAGAAGTACCCTCAAGATCATGTCAGCACTGGAGAGGAATCCTCAGGTTCCGGCACCGAGTCCACACAAGGTCTTTAGGCCCCGGCATCGACGGGAGAGGAATCCCGAGAGGCCCCCGAGCAATTTGCATGGGGACTGGCCTTTCCTGAGGCCACCAGATCGGGTCCCTGAGGTCCCCCGTCGTAAGTCGAGAGCACCTGCCGCAACTCGAGAAAATCCAGGAGGTTCTCCCCTCCAAGGCGAGATGAGGCCCATTTCCGCTGAGACGTCTCGAGGCTAATCACACCTTAAACTCTGGAAATTCCAAAGGGTCCTTCACACCCTTGCTGCAACTCAAGAAGTTCCCCGACATACCCGTCTCCACTCGAGAGGAAGCACGAGAGTCCCGCCCACATCCAGAGGGAGCCCCGTTTCGGCCTCCTAGCTCGAGAGGAGGGATCCTTTCCCTGCGTGGTCGGGAAAGAATTCCTGGCGTTTCCGTCGCATCTCAAGAGGAGGTGCTCTCCACAGAAAAGGCGAGAGGAACTCCAGGGTCGTGCCACCTTTCCCAGAGTCCCCAGATGTCTCAGTCCATTCCAGGGAAACCTGTTTTCCATGCACTGCCTCCACTTTCAAGCCGAGGATCGACTCACACCACGGTGGAGGTGGGACAGCCCTGTGGGAAGCCTCGTGGGAAAGCACAGATCACTTGATCCACGCGAAGGGAGCATGACACTGCTGCTACAGCTCGGAGGAAAGCGCACGTGCATGCCCCCAATCGCGACGAAGAACTGACTCCCCTGGGGAGACTCCAGAAGTACCCCAAGATCCATGTCAGCACTGGAGAGGAATCCTCAGGTTTCGGCACCGACTCCACACAAAGGTCTTATGCCGGGGTCCAGCCCCGGTGGATCCAGGGAATTCGAAGGGTGGACGGCGTTGGCGTGGAAAGACTTGTTTATTTATTAATGTAAATTAGATTAGGAAACTATAGTGTAGTAAGAAGATTAAGTGGAGGAGAAGGCTGAATAGCTTGGTTTATGCGGAAGGCCAATAAAATTCCAGACAAGGAATTTGCACCACCTACGTTGGGCCACCGGCGCCCGCTTGAATATCTAAGGGTGCCTCGCCTTAAGCTCCCTTTCGTGTGGGTCTTAACAGCCAGGGCAAGTAAGTAGACCTGGCGAGCCCTCCGCACTCCAGGTGGAGATTCAGCCTGAAGTTAAAGTAAAGAGCAGAGAGAAGGAAAGGTAGAGAAGAAGAAAGAGAGAGAAAGACACGGGGGGAGCCAGAGTCCCAAGAAACCAGGCTGAGAGACTAGTTCGAGAAGCTGGTCCGAGAAACTGGCCCCCGGCCCCTGGCCTCCTCCTTTATTGTTCAGAAGGCCTTTTATACTTTTGATAAAACATGGAGATCAGTGGATAACACAAAATTATGTAGCGTTCACAACCCAGATTCTTTCTGTATATCATTTTGTATACAAAAGGTCTCAGGTGATTTACATTATCTTCTGGCGAAGAGGCTTGTTAACACTTTTTGGCTCTCTTCCTTAATGAATGTTAATTTTGTTTCCCCTGAAGTGTTTTTCTTTAATCTGCATCTCCTTAAAGCATTAAAGTTACATCTCTATAGAACAAAGGTGCAGTGGGTTATAACAAAGAGGTACTTAACTCAAAGATCTAATGTTGCTAATACCAGGTCTACTACTTGTTTTTTCTATATACCAACTATATCTAAAAATAAAGGATATGAAAATTTGGCAGCAAGCATTGACCCAAAAAATGAAACTTTTAATCAGTCCTATTCTAAAGATTTTGACTCCTCGAAAGCTCCTGCATTCCTAGGATGTTTTAAGCTTCCTGTGCCTCCTGCGGGTCAGGAGGCCTCAAACAATCACAAGCGCAGCTGTACGAGTCCTACAGGCAGGCTAGAAAGCTATCAGAGGGTTTTTGGATTGAAACACTCTTTCAAATGCAGAAGACTAACGCGCTGAATTGACTTTTTCCAGAAAAGGTCCAGAAGAGTGAAAAAGCAGAGCACAAAAACCGGCAGATTTTTGTTGGGGTACATGCATAAAAATTTCCAGAGGGGTCCCTGAAGTCTGAGCACGCCTTGCGTATGTCAGCTTCCTTCCTCATAACCTTGTCACGGGCGGCTTCCTCACACTGGCTCCCGGCAGTCTTAGGCCCCCGGCATCGACGGGAGAGGAATCCTGAGAGGCCCCCGAGCAACTCGCAAGGGGACTGGCCTTTCCTGAGGCCACCAGAGCGGGTCCCTGAGGTCCCCGTCGTAAGTTGAGAGCACCTGCCGCAACTCCGAGAAAATCCAGGAGTTTCTCCCCTCCAGGCGAGGTGAGGCCCATTTCCGCTGAGGCGTCTCGAGGCTAATCACACCTAAACCCTGGAAGTTCCGAAAGGGTCCTTCACACCCTTGCTGGCAACTCAAGAAGTTCCGCGACATACCCGTCTCCACTCGAGAGGAAGCACGAGAGTCCCGGCCTCATCCAGAGGAGCCCCGTTACCGCCTCCTAGCTCGAGAGGAGGGATCCTTTCCCTGCGTGGTCGGGAAAGAATTCCCGGCGTTTCCGTCGCATCTCAAGAAGAGGCGCTCTCCACAGGAAAGGCGAAGAGAACTCCAGGGTCGTGCCACCCATTCCCAGATTCCCCCAGATGTCTCAGTCCATTCCAGGGAAACCTGTTTCCCTGCACTGCCTCGACTTTCCAAGCCGAGGATTGGACTCACACCACGGTGGCAAGTGGGACAAGCACTGTGGGAAAGCCTCCTGGGCAAGCCCTCCGAGGCAAAGCCACAGATCCCTTGATACCACGCGAAGGGAAGCAGCGACACTGCTGCTACAGCTCGGGAGGAAAGCGCAGGTGCAATTTCCCACTCGAGACGAGTACCTACTCCCCTGGGAAGACTCCAGAAGTATCCCAAGATCCATGTCAGCACTGGAGAGGAATCCTCAAGTTCCGGCACCGACTCCACGCAAGATCTTAGGCCCTGGCATCGACGGGAGAGGAATCCCGAGAGGCCCCCGAGCAACTCTCATGGGGAACTGGCCTTTCCTGAGGCCACAAGAGCGGGTCCCTGAGGTCCCCGTCATAAGTAGAGAGCACCTGCCACAACTCGAGAAAATCCAGGAGGTTCTCCTCTCCAGGCCAGATGAGGCCCATTTCCGCTGAGGCGTCTCCGAGGCTAATCACATCTAACATCTGGAAATTCCAAAGGGTCCTTCCACACCCTTGCTGCAACTCAAGAAGTTCCCCGACATACCCAGTCTCCACTCGAGAGGAAGCAACGAGACTTCTGCCCACATCCAGAGGAGCCCCGTTTCGCCTCCTAGCTCGAGAGGAGGGATCCTTTCCCTGCCGTCGGTCGGGAAAGAATTCCCGGCCTTCCCTCGCATCTCAAGAGGAGGCGCTCTCCCAGGAAAGGCGAGAGGAACTCCAGGGTCGTGCCACCATTCCCAGAGTCCCCCAGATGTCTCAGTCCATTCCAGGGAAACCTGTTTTCCCTGCACTGCCTCGACTTTCAAGCCGAGGATCGACTCACACCACGGTGGCACGTGGACAGACATGTAGGAAAGGCCTTGTGGAAAAGCCCTCGTGGGAACAGCCTTGAGGGAAAGCCCCTTATCCCTTATTCCACGCGAAGGGAAGCGTGACACTGCTGGTACAGTTCGGGAGGAAAGCGCACGTGCATGCCCCCCACTCGAGACGAGGTCTGACTGCCCTGGGGAAACTCGAGAAGTACCCCAAGATCCATGTCAGCACTGGAGAGGAATCATTAGGTTCCGTCACCCAAATCCACACAAGGTCTTAGGCCCCCGGAATCGACGGGGAGAGGAATCCCGAGAGGACCCTGAGCAACTCGCATGGGGACTGGCCTTTCCTGATGCCACACAGAGCGGGTCCCTGAGGTCCCCGTCGTAAATCAAGAGCACCTGCCGCAACTCGAGAAAATCCAGGAGGTTCTCCCTTCCAGGCGAGAATGAGGCCCATTTCCGCTGAGGCGTCTCGAGGCTAATCACACCTAACCTATGGAACTTCCAAAGGGTCCTTCACAAACTTGCTGCAACTCAAGAAGTTCCCCGACATATCCCGTCTCCACTCGAGAGAAAGCACGAGAGTTCCGCCCACATCCAGAAGAGCCCCGTTTCCGCCTCCTTAGCTCGAGAGGGAGGGATCCTTTCCCTGCGTGGTCGGGAAAGAATTCCGGCCGTTCCCGGTCGCATCTCAAGAGGAGGCGCTCTCCACAGGAAAGGCGAGAGGAACTTCAGAGTCGTGCCACCATTCCCAGAGTCCCCAGATATCTCAGTCCATTCCAGGGAAACCTGTTTTCCCTGCACTGCCTCGACTTTCAAGCCCGAGGATCGACTCACCCACGGGTGGCACGATGGGACAGCCCTTTGGGAAAGCCTCGTGGGAAAGCCTCGAGGGAAAGCCACAAGATCCCTTGATACACGCGAAGGGAAGCGCGACACTGCTGCTACAGCTCGGGAGGAAAGGCCCGTGCATACTCCTCTCGAGACGAGAACTGACTCCCCTGGGAGACTCCGGAAGTACCCCAAGCATCCATGTCAGCACTGGAGAGGAATCCTCAGGTTCGCCACCGACTCCACACAAGATCTTAGGCCCCGGCATCGACGGGAGAGGAATCCCGAGAGGCCCCCGAGCAACAGGCATGGGGAATGGCCTTTCCTGAGGCCACCAGAGCGGGTCCCAGAGGTCCCCGTCGTAAGTCGAGAGCACCTACCGCAACTCGAGAAAATCCAGGAGGTTCTCCCCTCCAGGCGAGATGAGGCCCATTTCCGCTGAAGCGTCTCAAGGCTAATCACACCTAAACTCTGGAACATCCAAAGGGTCCTTCACACCATTGCTGCAACTCAAGATTTTCCTTTCATACCCGTCTCCACTCGAAAGAAGCACGAGAGTCCCGCCAAACATCCAGAGGAGCCCCGTTACCGCCTCCTAGCTCGAGAGGAGGAATGCTTTCCCTGCGTGGTCGGGAAGAATTCCGGCTTCCCGTCGCATCTCAAGAGGAGGCGCTCTCCACAGGAAAGGAGAGAGGAACTCCAGGGTCGTGCCACCATTCCCAGAGTCCCCCAGATGTCTCAGTCCATTCCAGGGAAACCTGTTTTCCCTGCACTGCCTCGACTTTCAAGCGGAGGATCGACTCACACCACGGTGGCACGTGGACAGCCTGTGGAAAGCCTCGTGGGAAAGCCTCGGGAAAGCCTCGAGGGAAAGCCACAGATCCCTTGATCCACGCGAAGGGAAGCGTGACACTGCTGCTACAGCTCGGGAGAAAGCGCACGTGCATGCCCCACTCGAGACGAGGACTGACTCCCTGGGGAGACTCCAGAAGTACCCCAAGATCCATGTCAGCACTGGAGAGGAATCCTCAGGTTCCGGACCGACTCCACACAAGATCTTAGGCCCGGCATCGACGGGAGAGGAATCCGAGAGGCCCCGAGCAACTCGCATGGGGACTGGCCTTTCCTGAGGCCACCAGAGCGGGTCCTGAGGTCCCCGTCGTAAGTCGAGAGCACCTGCCGCAACTCGAGAAAATCCAGGAGGTTCTCCCCTCCAGGCGAGATGAGGCCCATTTCCGCTGAGGCGTCTCGAGGCTAATCACATCTAACATCTGGAACTTCCAAGGGTCCTTCACACCCTTGCTGCAACTCAAGAAGTTCCCCGACATACCCGTCTCCACTCGAGAGGAAGCACGAGAGTCCCGCCACATCCAGAGGAGCCCCGTTTCCCTCCTAGTTCGAGAGGAGGGATCCTTTCCCTGCGTGTCGGGAAAAGAATTCCCGCGTCCCGTCGCATCTCAAGAGGAGGCGCTCTCCACAGGAAAGGCGAGAGGAACTCCAGGGTCGTGCCACCATTCCCAGAGTCCCCCAGATGTCTCAGTCCATTCCAGGGAAACCTGTTTTCCCTGCACTGCCTCGACTTTCAAGCCGAGGATCGACTCACACACGGTGGCACGTGGGACAGCCCTGTGGGAAAGCCTCGTGGGAAAGCCTCGACCTCGAGGGAAAGCCACAGATCCCTTGATCCACGCGAAGGGAAGCGTGACACTGCTGCTACAGCTCGGGAGGAAAGGCACGTGCATGCCCCACTCGAGACGAGGACTGACTCCCCTGGGGAGACTCCAGAAGTACACCAAAGATCCATGTCAGCACTGGAGAGGAATCCTCAGGTTCCGGCCAAACCGGAATGCCTACAGAAGATCTTAAGCGCCCCGGCATGACGGAGAGGAATCCTGA
>NW_017198082.1:0-7824 GCF_001704415.2 Capra hircus
ACCTGCAGTGATTTCCAAGCCCCCCCAAATAGTCTTGCTGCTGTTTCCAATGTGTTCCCATCTATTTGCCATGAAGTGATGAGACTGGATGCAATGATTTTAGTTTTCTGAATGCTGAGCTTTAAGCTAACTTTTTCACTCTCTCCTTTCACTTTCATCAGGAGACTCTTTAGTTCTTCTTCACTTTCTGCCATAAGGGTGGTGTCATCTGCATATCTGAGATTCTTGATATTTCTCCCAGCAATCTGGATTCCAGCGTGTGCTTCCTCCAGCCCAGTGTTTCTCATGATGTACTCTGCATATAAGTTAAATAAGCAGGGTGACAATACACTGCCTTGACATATTCCTTTTCCTATTTAGAACCAGTCCTGTTCCATGTCCATTCGAATCTTCCTGACCTGCATACAGGTTTCTCAAGAGACAGGTCAGGTGGTCTGGTATTCCATCTCTTTCAGAATTTTTCCCAGTTTATTGTGATCCACACAGTCAAAGGCTTTGCATAGTCAATAAAGCAGAAATAGATGTCTTTTTTTCTGGAACTCTCTTGCTTTTTCAATGATCCAGTGGATGTTGGCAGTTTGATCTCTGGTTTCTCTGCATGTTTTAAATCCCTCTTGAACATTTGGAAGTTCACAGTTCATGTGAACTTGGAGAATTTTGAGCATTACTTTACTAGTGTGTGAGATGAGTGCAATTGTGCAGCAGCTTGAATATTCTTTGTCATTGCCTTTCTTTGGATTGGAATGAAAACTGACCTAATGACTAGATTTTTCAATTGCATATGCTGAAAGAACTGGCTGTGCAGTTTTTGAAGAAAAAAAAATCATTTTTAACCCATTTTCTCTGAAGTGCAAGGCATATCATGGCCATCCCTGAATCATAAAGTCACCTTTTCTTTATGTAGTCATAGTTTCATGCCTAAATTATAGGCCAACTCGTGCTCAAATTGACTCTGATGTCAGGGGCAGATCAACTAATAAAAAGCTTGGATTGTCCCTCTGGAGGAAAGTGAGATCTTTGTCCCACGAGAAGAATCTGAAGGGTTAAGGGAACTTGCAAGAGTGGGGAAAGCTTAGTCCATCCTACATGTACCAAAATCTTAAATAAGGCTTATTTGCTTTACCGAAGTAAACAAACAGATGATGAAAACAATTATAAATCAATGAAAGGTAAAGAAACTCATAGTCTGTTATCAAAAATTGCATTCTAAGAAAACTTTGTTCTCTTAACCTAGAGAGGAGACTAAATTCCATCTGGTACCAGCTTACCAGAAGACAAACAAACAAACAAACAAATTATCGGTAAGCTTAAAAAATGTATATTCCATATATCTTGAAGTAGCAGTATTTCTGTAAAGGCATCAGTGTGAAATCATAGAAGACATGGTTAAAACCTGATTAAATAGAAATTGACAATGTAATCTGGTCACTGCTGCGACTTGAAATGCTTTAATATGATAACTGGAATTATAACTGACAGCATTTGACCAGGACATATCAGATTTTCACGGATGTCAGATAATTTCTAGGATATCTATATTAGGAACTGAAGGAATCTT
The DNA here is from genome assembly GCF_001704415.2 of Capra hircus. Taxonomy (NCBI): domain Eukaryota; kingdom Metazoa; phylum Chordata; class Mammalia; order Artiodactyla; family Bovidae; genus Capra; species Capra hircus. Next base: position 1,559 of record NW_017198082.1, read on the forward strand.
TGAACCTAGGAAAGAAAACAACAGTCTCAAAGGCCCTTGCTGAATATCTATCAGCAAGGAATGTCTTTGCAAGGATCGCAAAATGAAGGGAAAATACACCGACCTGCCTCTGCAACTTCGGTCCTCTGAGCAGATCTGGAGGTCTCCCTTTGTATAAGCTAACCTGTTCCTTCCAAATAGAGGTTTGCAACACAAAACAAGTGGCCGCCTATTCTTCCTCGAAGGAGGATCTCTTTCCCCACATCCTGCGAACTCCCTTTCCCAGCCTCCAGGAAAAGCGCGTCTTGCAGTTCCTTTCAGAAAATCCTATGGACGGAGAAGCCTGGTAGGCTGCAGTCCGTGGGGTCGCTGAGGTCGGACACGACTGAGCGACTGCACTTTCATTTTCACTTTCATGCATTGGAGAAGGCAATGGCAACCCACTTACTGTTCTTGCCTGGAGAATCCCAGGGACGGGGGAGCCTAGTGGGCTACCGTCTATGGCGTCGCACAGAGTCGAACACGACTGAAGCAACTTAGCAGCAGCAGCAGCAGCAGCAGTTCCTTTCTTAGGGGCAGTTATCCCTGAGATTGGGACCTGGAAAGGCAGAGCCACCTCCACACACACGTCTTTTCTGTCCCCTTTCCTCTGGAGGAGAGCTCTAGTGAGCCTAGGTCTGTCAGGAAAATTCTTGGCTTTGACGGGATCACACCCAGTGTGTGAACCTGCATACCCGACCTAGGGGCCACAGGGCACCTGTTTTGCTCGAGTGGGTCCTGGAGGGGTGCAGCATAGCAAGAGCTTAAAAATCCATCCAATTTGTCTTTTTTTTTTAACCTCGGAGAGAACGAGTTTGCTCCACCTCCACCCTTTGGCAGTGTGGAGGGAAGAGGGCACCACCCTCTCCCAAAGGGGACATAGGGCCTACCAGGAGAGAAAGGCCCCTTGAGGAGCTGAGCCCAGGTAGGCAGCCAGTGATGTCAAGCACACTCCCGCTGCTTGCTTCTTCATGGGCACTCCCACGATCTGCTAGGAATGTCTTTGCAAGGATCTCAAAGGGAAGGGAGATACATGGCCCTGTCTCTGGAACTTCAGTCCTCTGAGCAGATCTGGAGGTCTTGAGTTGTATAAGCAAACCTGTTCCTTCCAAATAGAGGCTTGCAAACACACCCCCGGTGGTTGCCTCTTCTTCCCCGAAGAAGTCTTTCTTTCCCCACATGCTGCGAACTCCCTGTCCCAACCTCCAAGAATAGCGCTTCTTGCCATTCCTTTCTTAGAGGCAGTTATCCCTGAGCTTGGGGCCGTAGGGAGTAGCCCCACACTCACAGGGAAAGGCAAAGACTCCTCCATACATCTCCTCTATCCCCTTTGCTCTGGAGGAGAGCTCTAGTGAGCCTAGGTCTTTCAGGAAAATTCTTGGCTTGGACAGGATCTCACCCTGTTTGTGAACCTGCATACCCAACCAGGGGCCACAGAGCACCTGTTTCAGTAAAGTGGGCCCTGAAAGGGTGCAGCCTAGCAAGAGCTTGAAAACCCATTCAATTGCTGTTTTTGTACCTCTGACAGAGCGAGCTTGGCTCCACCCTTTGGCAGTGAGGAGAAAAGAGGCATGACACCCTCCCCAAGGGGACATGGGGCCTATTCGAGAGGAAAGGCCCCTTGTGGAGATGAGGCCAGGAAGGCACACAGTCGTGTCAAACACACTCCCACTGCTTGCTTCTTCAGGGGGCACTCCCGCTATCAGCTAGGAATGTCTTTGCAATGATCACAAAGGGAAGGGGAGATACAGGGCCCTGCTTCTGGACCTCCGGTGCTCTGAGCAAATCTCGAGGTCTCCCGTTGGTCAAGTCAAGGTCAAGTTCAAGTTCAATCAAGTTCAAGTTCAAGGTCAAGTTCAAGCAAGTTCAAAGTCAAGGTCAAGGTCAAGTTCAAGTTCAAGGTCAAGTTCAAGTTCAAGTTCAAGTTCAAGGTTCAAGTTCAAGTTCAAGGTCAAGTCAAGTTCAAAAGTTCAAAGTCAAGTCAAGGTCAAAAGTCAAGGTCAAGGTCAAGGTCAAGGTCAAGTTCAAGTTCAAGTCAAGTTCAAGTCAAGTTCAAGTCAAAGTCAAGGTCAAGTCAAGTTCAAGTTCAAGTTCAAGGTCAAGGTCAAGTTCAAGTCAAGGTCAAGTCAACAATTTCAAGTTCAAAGTCAAGGTCAAGGTCAAGTTCAAGGTCAAGGTCAAGTTCAACTTCAAGGGCAGGGCAAGGCCAACCCAAGACCAAGGCAAGGGCAAGGGCAAGGGCAAGGCCCAGGCCAAGGCAAAGGCCAAGGCCACCAAAGCGAAGCCCAAACCCCGTAACGCCTGACAAAAGGCAGAAGCCACTAGGCCCCTGTGCAGAGGAAGCCACTGAAGGCAGCAAGGCCACAGAGCTCCCCGACTCCCATTCCCACAGGAAGATGTGAGGATAAAGGGCCTCATCCCAGCACAGCACCCGCTCCCACCACCCCGCAACCCCGGCCCCCGCCCCCCGCAGCACGCCCCCTGAAACAACACTGTCTTCCCAAAAGAGAACGGAGAAGCCATGTGTGTGCCAAAGGAGCAAGATGAACGAACGATGCCACGCCCTCCGAATTTGGGCACACCTGACGCCTCGAACCCCAGGCCTGGCCGATGGGTCCCAGCCGTTCTCGGGTAGGAGGGGGGTCAACACATTGGCCGAGAGCCCTTGCCCAGGCCACCCGCAAATCCCCTGAGATGTGATCCGACCACAGGGACCGAGGGCAAACGTACCGCTTGAGGTGCTGGAGGAGCCGAACCAAGCCATGGTGGAGAGGCACACGGGCACGCTGCAGACTGCTGGCCGAGTGGGCGGGGACCCAGCAGCTTAGGACTCTGGAGAACGGGAGGCGTCTCCGCCACCATTGACGTCAATAGGGTTTGGGTGGGTAGATGGTGGGCGTCGCCCCTGGCCTCTTTCCAAGCAGAGACCCTGGACGGAGTCCCGTGGAGCGAGTGGGCTTTTCCCGGGCACGGCTGAGCCCTGGACCGCCAAGATCCCCGTTGGGGGGCGGGCAGTTCGCGCGCTTTGGTTTGTGGCCCTCCCTCGCAGCGGGGGTGGATCAACCCCGGGTGGATCAATCAGGGGCCCTCAGCAGTGCCAAGGGAGCTCACCGCCCAAAACGCCCAAGGTCCCTTTGAATTGGCCACCAACGCCCCCTTTCCCAGCCTGCCTTGCTCTGGATTTCCCGCCTTTTCACATTCCACAGGTCCCTGGGCCTCGACTGTCCCCCGCTGGCTCCTCCGAGGCATTCCGGGACACCAGACGCTCTCTCCAGCGCTTCCACCTAGATGCCTCGCTGTCCTCGCCTCCGTTTGCCCCATGCCCCCTCCCCAACTCCTCCATGGGCTCTTGGCATCCTTTCCCTACAGCAGTCCCAGAGTGCCACCCCGAGGGCTTTGAGTTGCCTGGAGCCCAAGGCTCCGGCCAGAGACCTGAGGGGCCAGCGTCTGGACTGGCAGCTAATGCCATTTGGGGCTTTTCTCACGTGGAGCCTGAGGCCCGCACCTCCGCGGGCAACCCCCAGCGCGAGTGCCCTGGAGACACCCGCCCAAGGGGACAGTGTATCCCCTACTGTGGGGAAGGAGGTTCCTGTTTTCCCTGCACTGGTTCGACTTTCACGCCGAGGATCGACTCACACCATGGTGGCAAGTGGAATAGCCCTGTGGGAAAGCCTCATGGGAAAGACTCCAGGGAAAGCCACAGATTCCTTGATCCACGAGAAGGGAAGCGTGACACTGCTGCTACCGCTCGGAGGAAAGCGCACGTGCATGACCCCACTCGAGCCGAGGACTGACGCAAGCTTGGGAGACTCCAGAAGTACGCCAAGATCCATGTCAGCACTGGAGAGGAATCCTCAGGTTCCGGTCCCGACTCCACACAAGGTCTTAGGCCCCGGCATCGACGGGAGAGGAATCCTGAGAGGCCCCCTAGTACCTCGCATGGGGACTGGCCTTTCCTGAGGTCACCAGAGCGGGTCCCTGAGGTCTCCGTCGTAACTCGAGAGCACCTGCCACAACTCGAGAAAATCCAGGAGGTCTCCCCTGCAGGCGAGATGAGGCCCGTTTCCACTGAGGTGTCTCGAGGCTAATCACACGTGAACTTTGGAACTTCTAAAGAGTCTTTCACAGTCATGCTGCAACTCAAGAAGTTCCCCGACATACCCGTCTCCACTCAAGAGGAAGCACGAGGTCCCGGCCACATCCAGAGGAGCTCCGTTTCCGGCTCGTAGCTCGAGATGAGGGATCCTTTCCCTACTTGGTCGGGAAAGAATTTCCGGCATTCCCATCGCATCTCAAGAGGAGGCGCTCTCCAAAGGAAAGGGAGAGGAACTGCAGGGTCGTGCCACCATTCCAAGACTCCCCCAGATGTCTCAGTCCATTCCATAGGAACCTGTTTTCCCTGCACTGCCTCGGCTTTCACGCCGAGGATCGATTCACACCACCGAGACACGTGGGACAGCCCTGTGGAGAGCCTCGTGGGAAAGACTCGAGGGAAAGTCACAGATCCCTTGGTCCACGCAAGCAGAAGCGTGACACTGCTGCTACAGCATGGGAGGAAAGGGCACGCTCATGCCCCCACTCGAGACGAGGCCTGAATCCCCTGGGGAGACTCCAGAGGTAGCCCAAGATCCATGTCAGCACTGGAAAGGAATCCTCAGGTTCCGGTACCGACTGCACACAAGGTCTTAGGCCCCGACATCGACAGGAGAGGAATCCCGAGAAGCCCCCGAGCAACTCGCATGGGACTGGCCTTTCCTCAGGCCACCAAAGCGGGTCCTTGAGGTCCAGGTCGTAAGTCGAGAGCACCTGCCGCAACTCGAGAATATCCAGGAGGTTCTCCCCTCCAGGTGAGCTGAGGCCCATTTCCGCTAAGGCGTCACGAGGCTAATCACACCTAAACTTTCGAACTTCCAAAGAGTCCTTCACACCCTTGCTTCAACTCAAGAAGTTCCCCGACATACCCGTCTCCACTTGAGAGGAAGCACAAGAATCCCCCCCATATCCAGTGGAGCCCCTTTTCTGCCTCATAGCTCGAGAGGAGGGATCCTTTCAGTGCATGGTCGGGAAAGAATTCCGGCGTTCCCGTCGCATCTCAAGAGGAGGCGCTCTCCACAGGAAAGGCGAGAGGAACTCCAGGGTCATGCCACCATTCCCAGAGTCCCCCATATGTCTCAGTCCATTCCAGGGAAACCTGTTTTCCTGGCACTGCCTCCACTTTCAAGCCGAGGATCGACTCACACCACGGTTGCACGAGGGAAAGCCCTGTGGGAAAGCCTCGTGGAAAGCCTCGTGGGAAACGCTCGAGGGAAAGCCACTGATCCCTTGATCCACACGAAGGAAGCGTGACACTGCTGCTACAGCTCTGGAGGAAAGCACACGTGCAAGCCCCCCCTCGAGACGAGGACTGACTCCCCTGGGGAGACTCCAGAAGTACCCAAGATCCATGTCAGCACTGGAGAGGAATCCTCAGGTTCCGGCACCGACACGACACAAGGTCTTAGGGCCCGGCATCGATGGGAGAGGAATTCCGAAAGGCCTCTGAGCAACTCGCATGGGTACTGGCCTTTCCTGAGGCCACCAGAGCGGGTCCCTGAGGTCCCCGTCCTAAGTCGAGAGCACCTGCCGCAACTCGAGAAAATCCAGGAGGTTCTCCCCTCCAGGCGAGATGAGGCCCTTTTCCGCTGAGATGTCTCGAGTCTAATCACACCTAAACTCGGAACTTCGAAAGGGTCCTTCACACCTTTGCTTCAACTCAAGAAGTTCCCCGACATACCCGTCTCCACTCGAGAGGAAGCACGAGAGTCCAGCCCACATTCAGATGAGCCGTGTTTCCGCCTCCTAGCTCGAGAGGAGGGATCCTTTCCCTGCGTGTCCGGAAAGAATTCCCGGCGTTCCCGTCGCATCTCAAGAGGAGGGGCTCTAAACAGTAAAGGTGAGAGGAACTCCAGGTCGTGCCACCATTCCCTGAATGCCCCGGATGTCTCAGTCCATTCCAGGGAAACCTGTTTACCCTGCACTGCCTCCACTTTCAATCCGAGGATAGAGTCACACCACGGTGGCACGTGGAGAGCCCTGTGGGAAAGCCTCGAGGAAAGCCTTGGGAAAGCCTCGAGGAAAGCCACAGATCCCTTGATCCACGTGAAGGGAAGCGTGACACTGCTGATAGAGCTTGGAAGGTAAGCGCACGGGCATGCCCCCACACGAGACGAGGACTGACTCCCAGAGACTCCTGGTCCAGACTCCAGAAG
>NW_017198083.1:0-7824 GCF_001704415.2 Capra hircus
CCTTCGCGTGGATCAAGGGATCTGTGCTTTCCCACGAGGCTTTCCGACGGAACGAGGCCCACAGGGCTGTCGCCCGTGGGTGGTGTGAGTCGATCCTCGGCTTGAAAGTCGAGCAGTGCAGGGAAAACAGGTTTCCCTGGAATGGACTGAGACATCTGGGGGACTCTGGGAATGGTGGCACGACCCAGGAGTTCCTCTCGCCTTTCTGTGGAGAGCGCCTCCACTTGAGATGCGACGGGATCGCCGGGAATTCTTTCCGACCACACAGGAAATGAATCCCTCCTCTGGAACTATGAGGCGGAAACGGGGCTCCTCTGGATGTGGGTGGGACTCTCGTGCTTCCTCTCGATTGAAACGGGTATGTCGAGGAACTTCTTGTGTTGCAGCAAGGGTGTTAAGGACCCTTTGGAAGTTCCAGAGGTTAGGTGTGATTAGCATCGAGACGCCTCAGGGGAAATGGGCCTCATCTCGCCTGAAGGGGAGAACCTCCTGGATTTTCTCGAGTTGCGGCAGGTACTGTGGACTTAAGACGGGGACCTCAGGGACCGCGCCTGGTGGCCTCAGGAAATGCCAGTCCCCATGCGAATTGCTCGGGGCCTCTCGGGATTCCTCTCCCGTCGATGCCGGGGCCTAAGACCTTGTGTGTAGTCGATGCGGAACCTGAGGATTCCTCTCCAGCCCTGACATGGATCTTGGGGTACTTCTGGAGTCTCCCCAGGGAAGTCAGTCCTCGTCTCGAGTGGGGGCATGCTCGTGCGCTTTCCTCCCGAGCTGGAGCAGCTGTGTCGCGCTTCCCTTCGTGTGGATCAAGGGATCTGTGGCTTTCCCTCGAGGCTTTCCCACGAGGCTTTCCCACGAGGCTGGGCTGTCCCACGTGCCACCGTGGTTTGAGTCGATCCTCGGCTTGAAAGTCGAGACAGTGCAGGGAAAACAGGTTTCCCTGGAATGGACTGAGACATGTGGGGGATTCTGGGAATGGTGGCACGACCCTGGAGTTCCTCTCGCCTTTCCTGTGGAGAGCGCCTCCTCTTGAAATGCGCCGGGAACGCCGGGAATTCTTTCCCGACCACGCAGGGAAAGGATCCCTCCTCTGGATCTATCAGGCGGAAACGGGGCTCCTCTGGATGTGGGCGGGACTCTCGTGCTTCCTCTCGAGTGGAGTCAGGTATGTTGGGGAACTTCTTGAGTTGCAACAAGGGTGTGAAGGACCCTTTGGAAGTTCCAGAGTTTAGGTGTGATTAGCCTCGAGACGCCTCAGCGGAAATGGGCCTCATCTCGCCTGGAGGGGAGAACCTCCTGGATTTTCTCGAGTTGCGGCAGGTGCTCTCGACTTGAGACGTTGTCCTCAGGGACCCGCTCTGGAGGCCTCTGGAAATGCCAGTCCCCATGGGAGTTGCTCGGGGACCTCTCGGGATCCTCTCCCGTCGATGCCGGGGCCTAAGACATTGTGTGGAGTCGGTTCCGTAACCTGAGGATTCCTCTCCAGTGCTGAAAAGGATCTTGGGGAACTTCTGGACTCTCCCAGTGGAGTCAGTCCTCGTCTCGAGTGGGGGCATACAAGTGCGCTTTACTCTCGAGCTGTAGCAGCATTGTAACGCTTCCCTTCGCGTGGATCAAGGGATCTGTGGCTTTCCTCGAGGCTTTCCCACGGGCTTTCCCACGAGGCTTTCCCACAGGGCTGTCCCACGTGGCAACGTGGTGTGAGTCGATCCTCTGCTTGAAAGTCGAAACAGTGCAGGGAAAACAGGTTTCCCTGGAATGGACTGAGATATCTGGAGGACTCTGGGAATGGTGGCACAACCCTGGAGTTCCTCACGCCTTTCCTGTGGAGAGTGCCTCCTCTTGAGATGCGACAGGAACGCCGGGAATTCTTTCCCGACCACGCAGGGAAAGGAACCCGTCTCTCGAGCAAGGAGGCCGAAACGGGTCTCCTCTGGATGTGGGCGGGACTCTCGTGCTTCATCCTGAGTGGAGTCGGGTATGCCGGGGAACTTCTTGAGTTGTAGCAAGGGTGTGAAGGACCCTTTGGAAGTTCCAGAAGTTAGGTGTGATTAGCCTCTAGACGCCTCAGCGGAAATGGGCCTCATCTCCCCTGGAGGGGAGAACCTCCTGGATTTTCTCGAGTTGTGGCAGGTGCTCTCGACTTACGACGGGGACCTCAGGGACCTGCTCTGGTGGCCTCAGGAAAGGCCAATCCCCATGCGAGTTGCTCAGGGGCCTCTCGGGATTCCTCTCCCGTCGATGCCGGGGCTTAAGACCATGTGTGGAATCGGTGTCGGAACCTGAGGATTACTCTCCAGTGCTGACATGGATCTTGGGGAACTTCTGGAGCCTACCCAGGGGACTCAGTCCTCGTCTCGAGTTGGCGCATCCACGTGAGATTTGCTCCCGAGCTGAAGCAGCAGTGTCACGCTTCCCTTCGCGTGGATCAAGGGATCTGTGGCTTTCCCCGAGGCTTTCCCACGAGGCTTTCCCACGAGGCTTTCCCACAGGGCTGTCCCACGTGCCACCGTGGTGTGAGTCGATTCTCGGCTTGAAAGTCGAGGCAGTGCAGGGAAAACAGGTTTCCCTGGAATGGACTGAGACATCTGGGGGACTCTGGGAATGGTGGCACAACCCAGGAGTTCCTCTCGCCTTTCCTGTGGAGAGCGCCTCCTCTTGAGATGCGACGGGAACCCCGGGAATTCTTTCCCCACGCAGGGAAAGGATCCCTCCTCTCGAGCTAGGAGGCGGAAACGGGACTCCTCTGGATGTGGGCGGGACTCTCGTGCTTCCTCTCGAGTGGAGACGGATATGTCGGGGAACTTGTTGAGTTGCAGCAAGGGTGTGAAGGACCCTTTGGAAGTTCCAGAGGTTAGGTGTGATTAGCCTCGAGACCCCTCAGCGGAAATGGGCCTCATCTCGCCTGGAGGGGAGAACCTCCTGGATTTTCTCGAGTTGTGGCAGGTGCTCTCGAGTTATGACGGGGACATCAGGGACCCTCTCTGGTGGCCTCAGGAAAGGCCAGACGCCATGCGAGTTGCTCGGGGCCTCTCGGGATTCCTCTCCCGTAGATGCAGTCGCCTAAGACCTTGTGTGGAGTCGGTGCCGGAACCTGAGGATTCCTCTCCAGTGCTTACATGGATCTTGGGGTACTTCTGGAGTCTCCCAGGTGAGTCAGTCCTCATATCTATTGGGGCATGCATGTGCAATTTCCTCCAGAGCTGTAGCAGCAGTGTCACTCTTCCCTTCGCGTGGATCCAGGAATCTGTGGCTTTCCTTGGAGGCTTTCCCACGAGGCTTTCCCACGAGGCTTTCCACGACGTTTTCCCACTGGGCTGTCCCACGTACCACCGTGGTGTGAGTCGATCCTCGGCTTGAAAGTCGAGGCAGTGCTGGGAAAACTGGTTTCCCTGTTATGGACTGAGCATCTGGGGGACTCTGGGAATAGTGGCACGACCCAGGAGTTCCTCTCGCCTTTCCTGTGGTGAGCGCCTCCACTTGAGATGCGACGGGATCGCCGGGAATTCTTTCTCGACCACACAGGAAAAGAATCCCTCCTCTGGAACTATGAAGCGGAAACGGGGCTCCTCTGGATGTGGGTGGGACTCTCGTGCTTCCTCTCGATTGGAAACGGGTATGTCGAGGAACTTCTTGTGTTGCAGCAAGGGTGTTAAGGACCCTTTGGAAGTTCCAGAGGTTAGGTGTGATTAGCATCGAGACGCCTCAGGGGAAATGGGCCTCATCTCGCCTGAAGGGGAGAACCTCCTGGATTTTCTCGAGTTGCGGCAGGTACTGTGGACTTAAGACGGGGACCTCAGGGACCGCCCTGGTGGCCTCAGGAAATGCCAGTCCCCATGCGAATTGCTCGGGGGCCTCTCGGGATTCCTCTCCCGTCGATGCCGGGGCTAAGACCTTGTGTGTAGTCGATGCCGGAACCTGAGGATTCCTCTCCAGCCCTGACATGGATCTTGGGGTACTTCTGGAGTCTCCCCAGGGAAGTCAGTCCGCGTCTCGAGTCGGGGCATGCACGTGCGCTTTCCTCCCGAGCTGTAGCAGCAGTGTCGCGCTTCCCTTTGCGTGGATCAACGGATCTGTAGCTTTCCCTCGAGGCTTTCCCAGGAGGCTTTCCCACGAGGCTTTCCCACAGGGCTGTCCCACGTGCCACCGTGGTGTGAGTCGATCCTTGGGTTGAAAGTCGAGGCAGTGCAGGGAAAACAGGTTTCCCTGGAATGGACTGAGACATCTGGGGGACTCTGGGAATGGTGGCACGACCCTGGAGTTCCTCTCGCCTTTCCTGTGGAGAGCGCCTGCCGGAAGCCTTTGTGAGGAATCCCGCCCGTGACAAGGTCATGAGGAAGGAAGCTGACATACGCAAGGCGTGCTCAGACTTCAGGGGCCCCTCTGGAAATTCCTAAGCATGTACCCCAACAAAAATCTGCCGGCTTTTGTGCTCTGCTTTTCCACTCTTCTGACATTTTCTGGAAAAAGTCAATTCAGGGCTTTAGTCTTCTGCATTTGAAAGAGTGTTTCAATCCAAAAAACCCCTCCGATGGCTTTCTAGCCTGCCTGCAGGACTCTGCAAGTGTGTTTGTTTGAGGCCTCCTGACCGCAGGAGGCACAGGAAGCTTAAAACATCCTAGGAATGTAGGGGCTTCCGAGGAGTCAAAATCTTTAGAATAGGACTGATTATAAGTTTCATTTGTTGAGTCAATGTTTGCTGCCAAATTTTCATATCCTTTATTTTTAGATATAGTTGGTATATAGAAAAACAAGTAGTAGACCTAGTATTAGCAACATTAGATCCTCGAGTTAAGTACCTTCTTTGTTATATCCCACTGCACCTTTGTTCTATCGCACTGCACCTTTGTTCTATAGAGATGTAACTTTAATGCTTTAAGGAGATGCAGATTAAAAAAAACACTTCAGGGGAAACAAAATTAACATTCATTAAGGAAGAGAGCTAAAAAGTGTTAACAAGCCTCTTGGCCAGAAGATAATGTAAATCACCAGAGACCTTTTGTATACAAAATGATGTATAGAAAGAGTCTGCGCTGCGAACGCTACATAATTCTGTGTTACCCATTGATCTCCATGTTTTATCAAAAGTATAAAAGGCCTTCTGAACAATAAAGGATTGGACCAGTTTCTCGAACTAGTCTCTCGGCCTAGTTTCTTGGGACTCTGGATCCCCCCATGTCTCTCTCTCTCTCTTCTTCTCTCCCCTTCCCTCTCTCTGCTCTTTACTTTAACTTCAGGCTGAATCTCCATCTGGGGCGCGGAGGCTCGCCAGGTCTACTTACTTGCCCCGGCTGCTAAGACCCGCACGAAAGGGAGCTTAAGGCGAGGCACCCTTAGATATTCAAGCGGGCGCCGGTGGCCAAACGTAGATGGTGCAAATTCCTTGTCTGGAATTTTAATGGCCTTCCGTGAAAACCAAGCTATTCAGCCCTCTTCCTCCACTTAATCTTCTTATTACACTATAGTTTCTTAACCTAATCTTACATTAATAAACAAACAAGTCTTTCCACGCCAACGCCGTCCACCCTTCGAATTCCCTGGATCCACCGGGGCTGGACCCTGGCAAGCGCCTCCACTTGAGATGCGACGGGAACGCGGGAATTCTTTCCCCACCACGCAGGAAAAGGATCCCTCCTCTCGAGCTAGGAGGCGGAAACGGGGCTCCTCTGGATGTGGGCGGGACTCTCGTGCTTCCTCTCGAGTGGAGACGGGGTATGTCAGAGAACTTCTTGAGTTGCAGCAAGGGTGTGAAGGACCCTTTGGAAGTTCCAGATGTTAGATGTGATTAGCCTCGAGACGCCTCAGCGGAAATGGGCCTCATTTCGCCTGGAGGGGAGAACCTCCTGGATTTTCTCGAGTTGCGGCAGGTGCTCTCGACTTACGACGGGGACCTCAGGGACCCGCTCTGGTGGCCTCAGGAAAGTCCAGTCCCCATGCGAGTTGCTCGGGGCCTCTCGGGATTCCTCTCCCATCGATGCCGGGGCCCTAGATCTTGTGTGGAATCGGTGCCGTAACCTGAGCATTCCTCTCCAGTGCTGACATGGATCTTGGGTACTTCTGGAGTCTGCCCAAGGGAGTCAGTCCTCGTCTCGAGAGGGGCATGCACGTGCGCTTTCCTCCCGAGCTGTAGCAGCAGTGTCGCGCTTCCCTTCCGTGGATAAAGGGATCTGTGGCTTTCCCTCGAGGCTTTCCCACAGGGCTGTCCCACGTGCCACCGTGGTGTGAGTCGATCCTCGGCTTGAAAGTCGAAACAGTGCAGGGAAAACAGGTTTCCCTGGAATGGACTGAGACATCTGGAGGACTCTGGAATGGTGGCACGACCCTGGAGTTCCTCTCACCTTTCCTGTGGAGAGTGCCTCCTCTTAAGATGCGACAGGAACGCCGGGAATTCTTTCCCGAAAACGCAGGGAAAGGAACCCGTCTCTCGAGCAAGGAGGCGGAAACGGGGCTCCTCTGGATGTGGGCGGGACTCTCGTGCTTCCTCTCGAGTGGAGACGGGTATGTCGGGGAACTTTTGAGTTGCAGCAAGGGTGTGAAGGACCCGTTGGAAGTTCCAGATTTAGGTGTGATTAGCCTCGAGACGCCTCAGCGGAAATGGGCCTCATCTCGCCTGGAGGGGAGAACCTCCTGGATTTTCTCGAGTTGCGGCAGGTGCTCTCGACTTACGACGGGGACCTCAGGGACCCGCTCTGGTGGCCTCAGGAAAGGCCAGTCCCCATGCGAGTTGCTCGGGGGCCTCTCGGGATTCCTCTCCCGTCGATGCCGGGGCTAAGACTTGTGTGGAGTCGGTGCGGAACCTGAGGATTCCTCTCCAGTGCTGACAATGGATCTTGGGGTACTTCTGGAGTCTCCCAGGGGAGTCAGTCCTCGTCTCGAGTGGGGCATGCCCGTGCTCCCGAGCTGTAGCAGCAGTGTCACGCTTCCCTTCGTGGATCAAGGGATTTCCTCGAGGCTTTCCCGAGGCTTTCCCACGAGGCTTTCCCACAGGGCTGTCCACGTGCCACCGTGTGTGAGTCGATCCTCGGCTTGAAAGTCGAGGCAGTGCAGGGAAAACTGGTTTCCCTGGCTTGGACTGAGCATCTGGGGGACTCTGGGAATGGTGGCACGACCTGGAGTTCTCTCGCCTTTCCTGTGGAGAGCGCCTCCTCTTGAGATGCGACGGGAACGCCGGAATTCTTTCCCCGACCACGCAGGGAAAGGATCCCTCCTCTGGAACTAGAGGCGGAAACGGGGCTCCTCTGGATGTGGGCGGGACTCTCGTGCTTCCTCTCGAGTGGAAACGGGTATGTCGGGAACTTCTTGAGTTGCAGCAAGGGTGTGAAGGACGCTTTGGAAGTTCCAGAGGTTAGGTGTGATTAGCTCGAGACGCCTCAGCGGAAATGGGCCTCATCTCGCCTGAAGGGGAGACCTCCTGAATTTTCTCGAGTTGCGGCAGGTGCTGTCGACTTAAACGGGGTCCTCAGGGACCCGCTCTGGTGGCCTCAGGAAAGGCCAGTCCCATGCGAGTTGCTCGGGGCCTCTCGGGATTCCTCTCCCGTCGATGCCGGGCCTAAGACTTGTGTGGAGTCGGTGCCGGAACCTGGATTCCTCTCCAGTGCTGACATGGATCTTGGGGTACTTCTGGAGTCTCCCCAGGGAGTCAGTCCTCGTCTCGAGTGGGGGCATGCACGTGCTCTTTCCTCCGAGCTGTAGCAGCAGTGTCACGCTTCCCTTCGCGTGGATCAAGGGATCTGTGGCTTTCCCTCGAGGCTTTCCCACGAGGCTTTCCCTGTGTCCCACGTGCCACCGTGGTGTGAGTCGATCCTCGCTTGAAAGTCGAGGCAG
>NW_017198084.1:0-7824 GCF_001704415.2 Capra hircus
GTTTCCGACACCGACTCCACAAAAGGTCTTAGGCCCCGGCATCGTCTCTCTAGAGGAGCCCCCCGAGCACTCGCATGGGGACTGGCCTTTCCTGAGGACACAAGAGCGGGTCCCTGAGGTCCCCGTCGTAGTCGAGGGCACCTGCCGCAACTCGAGAAAAATCCAGGAGGTTCTCCCCTCCAGTCGACATGAGGCCCATTTCTGCTGAGGCGTCTCGAGGCTAATCACACCTAAACTCTGGAACTTCCAAAGGGTCCTTCACACCCTTGCTGCAACTCAAGAAATTCCCCGACATACCCGTCTCCACTCGAGAGGAACACGAGAGTCCGCCACATCTAGAGGAGCCCGTTTGCGCTCTAGCTCGAGAGGAGGATCTTTCCGCGTGGTCGGAAAGAATTCCCAGTGTTCCGTCGCATCTCAAGAGGAGGCGCTCTCCACAGGAATGGCCAGAGAACTCAGGATCGTGCACCATTCCACAGTCCCCAGATGTCTCAGTCCATTCCAGGAAACCTGTTTTCCCTGCACTGACGCGACTTTCAGCGAGGATCGACTACACCACGTGGCACGTGGACAGCCTGTGGAAAGCTCGTGGGAAGCTCGTGGGAAAGCTCGAGGAAAGCACAGATTCCTTAATCCACGTGAATGGAAGCGTGACACTGCTGAACAGCTCGGAGGAAAGCGCACTTGCATGCCCCACTCGAGACGAGGACTGTCTCCCTGGGAGACTCCAGAATACCCAAGATCCATGTCAGCAATAGTGAGGAATCCTCAGCTTCCGGCACTTTCTACAAACAAGTCTTAGGACGCAGCATCAACGGAGAGAATCCGAGAGCCCCGAGCAACTCGCATGGGACTGGCCTTTCTGAGCCACCAGAGCGGTCACTGAGGTCCCGTCGTAAGTCGAGAGCACCTATTGCAACTCGAGAAAATTCAGGAGGTTCTCCCTCCAGCGAGATGAGCCATTTCCGCTGACCTGTCTCGAGCTAATCACACCTAACCTCTGAACTTCCAAAGGTCCTTCACACCCTTGCTGCAACTCAAATAGTTCCTGACATACCCAGCTCACTCGAGAGGAAGCATGAGAGTCCCGCCACATGCAGAGGAGCCCGTTTCCGTCTCCTAGCTCGAGAGGAGGATCCTTTCCCTGCGTGGTCGGAAAGAATTCCCGCGTTCCTTCACATCTCAAGAGGAGGCGCTGTCACAGGAAAGCGAGAGGAACTCCAGGTCGTGCACCATCCCAGAGTCCCCAGATGTCTCAGTCCATTCCAGGAAACCTGTTTTCCCTGCACTGCTCGACTTTCAAGCGAGGATCACTCACACCACGGTGGCACGTGGACAGCTGTGGAAAGCCTGTGGGAAAGCCTCGAGGGAAGCGACAGATGCTTTGATCCACGCGAAGGAAGCGTGACACTGCTGCTTCTGGTCGGAGAAAGACACGTGCATGCCCCACTCGAGACGAGGACTGACTCCCTGGGAGACTCCAGAATACCCAAGATCATGTCACACTGGAGAGGAACCTCACTTTACGGCACCGACTCCACAAAGGTCTTAGGCCCAGCATCGACGGAGAGGAATCCCGTGAGTCTCCCGAGCAACTCGCATGGGACTGGCTTTCCTGAGCCACAGAGCGGTCCCTGAGGTCCCGTCGTAGTCGAGAGCACAGCAGCAACTTGAGAAAATCCAGGAGTTCTCCCTTCAGGCGAGATGAGGCCCATTTCCACTGAGCGATCTCGAGGCGTAATCACACCTAACATCTGGAACTTCCAAAGGGTCCTTCACACCCTTGCTGCAACTCAAAGAAGTTCCCCGACATACCCAGTCTCACTCGAGAGGAAGCACGAGAGTCCTGCCCACATCCAGAGGAGCCCGTTTCCGCCTCCTAGCTCGAGAGGAGGGATCCTTTCCCTGCGTGATCGGGAAAGAATTCCCGGCGTTCCCGTCGCATCTCAAGAGGAGGCGCTCTCCACAGGAAAGGCAGAGAGGGAACTCCAGGGTCGTGCCACCATTCCCAGAGTCCCCCAGATAGTCTCAGTCCATTCCAGGGAAACCTGTTTCCCCTGCACTGCCTCGACTTTCAAGCCGAGGATCGACTCACACCACGGTGGCACGTGGGGACAGCCCTGTGGGAAAAGCCTCGTGGGAAAGCCTCGTGGGAAAGCCTCAGAGGGAAAGCCACAGATCCCTTGATCCACCGCGAAGGGAAGCGTGACACTGCTGCTACAGCTCGGGAGGAAAGCGCACGTGCATGACCCCACTCGAGACGAGGACTGACTCCCCTGGGGAGACTCCAGAAGTACCCCAAGATCCATGTCAGCACTGTAGAGGAATCCTCAGGTTCCGGCACCTACTCCACACAAGATCTTAGGCCCTGCATCGACGGGAGAGGAATCCTGAGAGGCCCCCGAGCAACTCGCATGGGGACTGGCCTTTCCTGAGGCCACCAGAGCGGGTCCCTGAGGTCCCCGTCGTAAGTCGAGAGCACCTGCCGCAACTCGAGAATATCCAGGAGGTTCTCCCCTCCAGGCGAGATGAGGACCATTTCCGCTGAGGCATCTCGAGGCTAATCACATCTAACATCTGGAACTTCCAAAGGGTCCTTCACACCCTTGCTGCAACTCAAGAAGTTCCCCGACATACCCGTCTCCACTCGAGAGGAAGCACGAGAGTCCCGCCCACATCCTAGAGGAGCCCCGTTTGCGCCTCCTAGCTCGAGAGGAGGGATCCTTTCCGGCGTGGTCGGGAAAGAATTCCCAGTGTTCCGTCGCATCTCAAGAGGAGGCGCTCATCCACAGGAATGGCCAGAGGAACTCCAGGATCGTGCCACCATTCCCACAGTCCCCCAGATGTCTCAGTCCATTCCAGGGAAACCTGTTTTCCCTGCACTGACGCGACTTTCAGCCGAGGATCGACTCACACCACGGTGGCACGTGGGACAGCCCTGTGGGAAAGCCTCGTGGGAAAGCCTCGTGGGAAAGCCTCGAGGGAAAGCCACAGATTCCTTAATCCACGTGAATGGAAGCGTGACACTGCTGGAACAGCTCGGGAGGAAAGCGCACGTGCATGCCCCCACTCGAGACGAGGACTGTCTTCCCTGGGGAGACTCCAGAAGTACCCCAAGATCCATGTCAGCAATAGTGAGGAATCCTCAGGCTTCCGGCACTTTCTACACACAAGGTCTTAGGACGCAGGCATCAACGGGAGAGGAATCCCGAGAGGCCCCCGAGCAACTCGCATGGGGACTGGCCTTTCCTGAGGCCACCAGAGCGCGTCACTGAGGTCCCCGTCGTAAGTCGAGAGCACCTATTGCAACTCGAGAAAATTCAGGAGGTTCTCCCCTCCAGCCGAGATGAGGCCCATTTCCGCTGACGTGTCTCGAGGCTAATCACACCTAACCTCTGGAACGTCCAAAGGGTCCTTCACACCCTTGCTGCAACTCAAATAGTTCCCTGACATACCCGGCTCCACTCGAGAGGAAGCATGAGAGTCCCGCCCACATGCAGAGGAGCCCCGTTTCCGTCTCCTAGCTCGAGAGGAGGGATCCTTTCCCTGCGTGGTCGGGAAAGAATTCCCGGCGTTCCCGTCGCATCTCAAGAGGAGGCGCTCTCCACAGGAAAGTCAAGAGGAACTCCAGGGTCGTGCCACCATTCCGAGTCCCCCAGATATCTCAGTCCATTCCAGGGAAACCTGTTTCCCCTGCACTGCCTCGACTTTCAAGCCGAGGATCGACTCACAGCACGGTGGCACGTGGGACAACCCTGTGGGAAAGCCTCGTGGGAAAGCCTCTTGGGAAAGCCTCGAGGGAAAGCCACAGATCCCTTGATCCACGCGAAGGGAAGCGGGACACTGCTGCTACAGCTCCGGAGGAAAGGGCACGTGCATGACCCCACTCGAGACGAGGACTGACTCCCTGGGAAGACTCCAGAAATACCCCAAGATCCATGTCAGCACTGAAGAGGAATGCTCAGGTTCCAGCACCGACTCCACACAAGATCTTAGGCCCCGGCATCGACGGGAGAGGAATCCCGAGAGGCGCATGAGCAACTCGCATGGGGACTGGCCTTTCCTGAGGCCACCAGAGCGGGTCCCTGAGGTCCCCATCGTAAGTCGAGAGCACCTGCCGCAACTCGACAAAGTCCAGGAGGTTCTCCCCTCCAGGCGAGATGAGGCCCATTTTCCGCTGAGGCGTCTCGAGGCTAATCACATCTAACGTCTCGAACTTCCAAAGGGTCCTTCAGACCCTTGCTGCAACTCAAGAAATTCCCCGACATACCCGTCTCCACTCGAGAGGA
This sequence comes from Capra hircus, assembly GCF_001704415.2. Lineage (NCBI taxonomy): Eukaryota > Metazoa > Chordata > Mammalia > Artiodactyla > Bovidae > Capra > Capra hircus. The sequence continues at coordinate 4,290 of NW_017198084.1, forward strand.
AGCACGAGAGTCCCGCCCACATCCAGAGGAGCCCCGTTTCCGCCCCCTAGTTCGAGAGGAGGGATCCTTTCCCTGCGTGGTCGGGAAAGAATCTCCGGCGTTTCCGTCGCATCTCAAGAGGAGGCGCTCCCACAGGAAAGGCGAGAGGAACCCCAGGGTCGTGCCACATTCCCAGAGTCCACCAGATGTCTCAGTCCATTCCAGGGAAACCTGTTTTCCCTGCACTGCCTCGACTTCCAAGCCGAGGATCGACTCACACCACGGTGGCACGTGGGACATCCCTGTGGGAAAGCCTCGTGGGAAAGCCTCGAGGGAAAGCCCCTGATCCCTTGATCCACGGGAAGGGAATCGTGACATTGCTGCTACAGCTCGGGAGGAAAGCGTCCGTGCATGCCCCCACTCGAGATGAGGACTGACTTCTCTGGGAAGACTCCAGAAGTACCCCAAGATCCATGTCGGCAATGGAGAGGAATCCTCAGGTTCGGGCACTGACTCCACACAAGGTCTTAGGACCCAGCATCGACGGGAGTGGAATCCCGAGAGGCCCGGGAGCAACTCGCATGGGGACTGGCCTTTCCTGAGGCCACCAGAGCCGACTCTGAGGTCCCCGTCGTAAGTCGAGAGCACCTGCCACAACTCGAGCAAATCCAGGAGGTCCTCCCCTGCAGGCGAGATGAGGCGCCTATGTGCTGAGGCGTCTCGAGGCTAATCACATCTAACATCTGGAACTTCCAAAGGGTCCTTCACACCCTTGCTGCAACTCAAATAGTTCCCCGACATACCCGGCTCCACTCGAGAGGAAGCACGAGAGTCCCGCCCACATCCAGAGGAGCCCCGTTTCCGCCTCCTAGCTCGAGAGGAGGGATCCTTTCCCTGCGTGTTCGGGAAAGAATTCCCGGCGTTCCCGTCGCATATCAAGAGGAGGCGCTCTCCACAGGAAAGACGAGAGGAACTCCAGGGTCGTGCCACCATTCCCAGAGTCCCCCAGATGTCTCAGTCCATTCCAGGGAAACCTGTTTTCCCTGCACTGCCTCGACGTTCAAGCCGAGGATCGACTCACACCACGGTGGCACGTGGGAGAGCCCTTGGGAAAGCCTCGTGGGAAAGCCTCGAGGGGAAGGCACAGATCCCTTGATCCACGCGAAGGGAAGCGCGACACTGCAGCTGCAGCTCGGGGGGAAAGCGCAGGTGCATGTCCCCACACGAGATGAGGCCTGACTCCCCTGGGGAGACTCCGGAAGTACCCAAGATCCATGTCAGCACTGGAGAGGAATCCTCAGGTTCCGGCACCGACTCCACACAAGGTCTTAGGCCCCAGGCATCGATGGGAGAGGAATCCCGAGAGGCCCAGGAGCAACTCGGATGGGGACTGGCCTTTCCTGAGGCCACCAGAGAGGGTCAGTGAGGTCCCCGACGTAAATCGAGAGCAACGGCCGCAACCCAAGAAAATCCAGGAGGTTCTCCCCTCCAGGCGAGATGAGGAACATTCCACCTGAGGCGTCTCGAGGCTAATCACATCTAACATCTGTAACTTCCAAAGGGTCCTTCACACCCTTGCTGCAACTCAAGAAGTTCCCCCGACATACCCGTCTCCACTCGAGAGGAAGCACGAGAGTCCCGCCCACATCCATAGGAGCCCTGTTTCCGCCTCCAAGCTCGAGAGGAGGGATCCTTTCTCTGCCTGGTCAGGAAAGAATTCCCGGCGTTCCCGTCGCATCTCAAGAGGAGGCGCTCTCCACAGGAAAGGCGAGAGGAACTCCAGGGTCGTGCAACCATTCCCAGAGTCCCCCAGATGTCTCAGTCCATTCCAGGGAAAACTGTTTTCTCTGCACTGCCTCGACGTTCAAGCCGAGGATCGACTCACACCACAGTGGCACGTGGGACAGCCCTGTGGGAAAGCCTCGTGGGAAATTCTCGTGGGAAAGCCTCAAGCGAAAGCCACAGATCCCTTGATCCACCCCTATGGAAGCGTGTCTTGCTGCTACAGCTCGGGAGGAAAGCGCACGTGCATGCCCCCACGGGAGACGAGGACTGACTCCCCTGAGGAGACTCCAGAAGTACCCCAAGATCCATGTCAGCACTGGAGAGGAATCCTCAGGTTCCGGCACCGACTCCCCACAAGGTCTTTGGCCCCGGCATCGACGGGAGAGGAATCCCGAGAGGCCCCTGAGCAACTCGCATGGGGTCTAGCCTTTCCTGAGGCCACTAGAGCGTATCCCTCAGGTCCTCGTCATAACTCGAGAGCACCTGCTGCAATTCGAGAAAATCCAGGAGGTTCTCCCCTCCAGGCGAGATGAGGCCCATTACGCTGAGGCGTCTCGAGGCAAATCACACCTAACCTCTGGAACTTCCAAATGGTCCTTCACACACTTGCTGCAACTGAAAAAGTTTCCCGACACACCCGTCTCCACTGAGAGGAAGCACGAGAGTACCGCCACATCCAGAGGAGCCCCGTGTCCGACTCCTCGCTCGAGAGGAGGGATCCTTTCCCTGCGTGTTCGGTCAAGTATTCCCGGCGTTCCCGTCGCATCTCGAGAGGAGGCGCTCTCCACAAGAAAGGCGAGAGAAACTCCAGGGTCTTGCCACAGTTCCCAGAGTCCGCCAGATGTCTCAGTCCATTCCAGGGAAACCTGTTTTCCCTGCACTGCCTCGACGTTCAAGCCGAGGATCGACTCACACCACGGTTGCACATGGGACAGTCCTGTGGGAAAGCCTCGTCGGAAAGCCTCGTCGGAAAGCCTCGAGGGAAAGCCACAGATCCCTTGATCCACGCGAAGGGAAGCGAGACACTGCTGCTACAGCTCGGGAGGAAAGCGCACGTGCATGCCCCCACTCGAGACGAGGACTGACATCCCCTGGGGAGACTCCAGAAGTACCCCAAGATCCATGTCGGCACTGGAGAGGAATCCTCAGGTTCCGGCACTGACTCCACACAAGGTCTTAGGACCCAGCATCGACGGGAGTGGAATCCCGAGAAGGCCGCGAGCAACTCGCATTGGGGACTGGCCTTTCCTGAGGCCACCAGAGCGGGACTCTGAGGTCCCCGTCGTAAGTCGAGAGCACCTGCCGCAACTCGAGAAAATCCAGGAGGTTCTCCCCTCCGGGCGAGATGAGGCCCATTTCCGCTGAGGTGTCTCGAGGCTAATCACAGCTAACTTCTGGAACTTCCAAAGGGTCATTCACACCCTTGCTGCAACTCCAATAAGTTCCCGACATACCCGTCTCCACTTGAGAGGAAGCACGAGAGTCCCGATCACATCCAGAGGAGCCCCGTTTTCCGCCTCCTAGCTCTTGAGGAGGGAACCTTTCACTGGGTGTTCGGGAAAAATTCCGGGCGTTCCCCTCGCATCTCAAGAGGAGGCGCTCTCCACAGGAAAGGCGAGAGGAACTCCAGGTGGTGCCACGATTCCCAGAGTCCCCCAGATGTCTCAGTCCATTCCAGGGAAACCTGTTTTCCCTGCACTGCCTCGACTTTCAAGCCGAGGATAGACTCACACCACGGTGGCACGTGGGACAGCCCTGTGGGAAAAGTTCT
>NW_017198085.1:0-7824 GCF_001704415.2 Capra hircus
AGAGAGGAATCCCGAGAGGCCCCAAGATCAACTCGCATGTGGACTGGCCTTTCCTGAGGTCACCAGAGCGGTCCCTGAGGTCCCCGTCGTAAGTCGAGAGCGCCTGCCACAACTCGAGAAAATTCAGGAAGTACTCCCCTCCAGGCGAGATGAGGCCCATTTCCCAGAGGCGTCTCGAGGCTAATCACACCTAACCTATGGAACTTCCAAAGGGTCCTTCACACCCTTGCTGCAACTCAAGAAGTTCCCTGACATACCCGTCTCCACTCGAGAGGAAGCACGAGATTCCGCCCACATCTAGAGGAGCCCCGTTTCCGCCTCCTAGCTCGAGAGGAGGGATCCTTTCCCTGTGTTCTCGGGAAAGAATTCCGGCGTTCCCGTCGCATCTCAAGAGGAGGCCCTCTCCACAGGAAAGGCGAGCGGAACTCCAGGGTGTGCCACCAATCTGATAGTCCCCCAGAGGTCTCAGTCCATTCCAGGGAAACCTGTATTCCCTGCACTGCCTCGAGTTTCAAGCCGAGGATCGACTCACACCACGTTGGCACGTGGGACAGCCCTGTGGAAAAGCCTCGTGGGAAAGCCTTGTGGAAAAGACTCGAGAAAAGCCACTGATTCCTTGATCCACTCGACGGGAAACATGACACTGCTGCCCCCATCTCGGGAGGAGAGCGCACTTGCATGCCCCCAAACGAGACGAGGACTGACTCCCCTAGGGAGACTCCAAAAGTACCCAAAATCCATGTCAGCACTGGAGAGGAATGCTCAGGTTCCGGCACCCGACTCTACACAAGGTCTTAGGCCCGGCATCGACGGGAGAGGAGGCCCTAGAGGCCCCCGAATTACTCGCATGGGGACTGGCCTTTCCTGAGGCCACCAGAGCGGGTCCCTGATGTCCCCGTCGTAAGTCGAGAGCACCTGCCGAAACTCGAGAAAATCCAGGAGGTTCGCCCCTCCAGGCGAGATGAGGCCCATTTCCGCTGAGGCGTCTAGAGGCTAATCACACCTAACCTCTGGAACTTCCAAAGGGTCCTTCACACCCTTGCTGTAACTCAACAAGTTCCCCGATAAACCCGTCTCCACTCGAGAGGAAGTATGAGAGTCCGCGCCCACATCCAGAGGAGCCCCGTTTCCGCCTCCTAGCTCGAGAGGAGGGATCCTTTCCCTGCGTGGTCGGGAAAGAATTCCCGGCGTTCCCGTCGCATCTCAAGAGGAGGCGCTCTCCACAGGATAGGCGAGAGGAACTCCAGGGTAGTGCCACCATTCCCAGAGTCCCCCAGATGTCTCAGTCCATTCCAGGGATACTGTTTTCCCTGCACTGTCTCGACTTTCAAGCCGAGGGTCGATTCACAGCACGGTGGCACGTGGGACAGCCTTGTGGGAAAGACTCATGGGAAAGCCTCGTGGGAAAGCCTCTAGGGAAAGCAACAGATCTTGATCCACGCGAAGGGAAGCGTGACACTGCTGCTACAGCTCGGGAGGAAAGCGCACGTGCATGCCCCCACTCGAGACGAGGACTGACTCCCCTGGGGAGACTCCAGAAGTAACCCAAATCCATGTCTGCACTGGAGAGGAATGCTCAGGTTCCGGCACCGACTCCACACAAGGTTTTAGGCCCCGCATCGACGGAGAGGAAACCCGAGAGGCCCCCGAGAGGCCCCGAGCAACGCGCATGGGGACTGGCCTTTCCTGAGGCCACCAGAGCGGGTCCCTGAGGTCCCGTCGTAAGTCGAGAGCAGCTGCCGCAACTCGAGAAAATCCAGGAGGTTCTCCCCTCCAGGCGAGATGAGGCCCATTTCCGCTGAGGCGTCTTGAGGCTAAACACATCTAACATCTGGAACTTCCAAGGGGTCCTTCACACCCTTGCTGCAACTCAAGAAGTTCCCCGACATACCCGTCTCCACTCGAGAGGAAGCACGAGAGTCCCGGGCACATCCAGAGGAGCCCCGTTTCTGCCTCCTAGCTCGAGAGGAGGGATCCTTTCCCTGCGTGGTCGGGAAAGAATTCCCGGTGTTCCCGTCGAATCTCAAGAGGAGGCGCTCTCCACAGGAAAGGCGAGAGGAACTCCAGGGTCGTGCCACCATTCCCAGAATCCCCCAGATATCTCAGTCCATTACAAGGAAACCTGTTTTCCCTGCACTGCGTCGATTTTCAAGCCGAGGATCGACTCACACAACGGTGGCACGTGGGACAGCCCTGTGGGAAAGCCTCATGGGAAAGCCTCCTGGGATAGCCTCGAGGGAAAGCCACATATCCCTTGATGCACGCGAAGGGAAGCGTGACACTGCTGCTACAGCTCTTGAGGAAAGCGCACTTGCATGCCCCCACTCGAGACGAGGACTGACTCCCCTGGGGAGACTCCAGAAGTACCCCAAGATCCATGTCAGCACTGGAGAGGAATCCTCAGGTTCCGGCACCTACTCCACACGGGGTCTTAGGCCCCGGCATTGACGGGAGAGGAATCCCGAGAGGCTCCCTAGCAACTCTCATGGCGACTGGCCTTTCCGAGGCCACCAGAGCCTGTCCCTGAGGTTCCCGTCGTAAGTCGAGAGCACCTGCCGCAACTCGAAAAAATCCAGGAGGTTCTCCCCTCCAGGCGAGATGAGGCCCATTTCCGCTGAGGCGTCTTGAGGCTAATCACATCTAACCTCTGGAACTTCCAAAGGGTCCTTCATACCCTTGCTGCAACTCAAGAAGTTCCCTGACATACCCTCTGCACTCGAGAGGAAGCACGAGAGTCCCGCCCACATCCAGATGAGCCCCGTTTCCGCCTCCTAGCTCGAGAGGAGGGATCCTTTCCCGGCGTGTTCGGGATAGAATTCCCGGCATTCCCGTCGCAAGTCAAGAGGAGGCGCTCTCCACAGGAAAGGCGAGAGGAACTCCAGGGTCGTGCCACATTCGCAGAGTCCCCCAGATGTCTCTGTCCATTCCAGGGAAACCTGTTTTCCCTGCACTGCCTCGACTTTGAAGCCGAGGATCGACTCACACCACGGTGGCACGTGGGACAGTCCTGTGGGAAAGCCTCAAGGGAAAGCCCCTGATGCCTTGATCCACGCGAAGGGAAGCGTGACACTGCTGCTACAGCTCGGGAGGAAAGAGCACCTGAATGCCCCCACTCGAGACGAGGACTGACTCCCCTGGGGAGGCTCCAGAAGTACCCCAAGTTCCATGTCAGCACTGGAGAGGAATCCACAGGTTTCGGCACCGACTCCACTCAAGGTCTTAGGCCCCGGCATCGAGGGGAGAGGAATCCCGAGAGGCCCCGAGCAACTCGCATGGGGACTGGCCTCTCCTGAGGCAACCAGAGCGGGTCTCTGAGGTCCCCATCGTAAGTCGAAAAGCACCTGCCGCAACTAGAGAAAATCCAGGAGTTCTCCCCTCCAGGCGAGATGAGGCCATTTCGCTGAGGCGTCTCAAGGCTAATCACATCTAACGTCTGGATCTTCCAAAGGGTCCTTCACACCCTTGCTGGCAACTCAAGAAGTTCCCCGACATACCCGTTTACCACTCGAGAGGAAGCACGAGAGTCCCGCCCACATCCAGAGGAGCCCCGTTTCCGCCCCCTAGCTCGAGAGGAGGGATCCTTTTCCTGCGTGGTGGGGAAAGAATTCCCGCGTTCCCGTCGCATCTCAAGTGGAGGCGCTTGCCAGGGTCCAGCCCAGTGGATCCAGGGAATTCGAAGGGTGGACGGCGTTGGTGTGGAAAGACTTGTTTGTTTTATTAATGTAAGATTAGGTTAAGAAACTATAGTGTAATAAGAAGATTAATTGGAGGAAGAGGGCTGAATAGCTTGGTTTTCACGGAAGGCCATTAAAATTCCAGACAAGGAATTTGCACCATCTACGTTTGGCCACCGGCGCCCGCTTGAATATCTAAGGGTGCCTCGCCTTTAAGCTCCCTTTCGTGCGGGTCTTAGCAGCCGGGGCAAGTAAGTAGACCTGGCGAGCCTCCGCGCCCCAGATGGAGATTCAGCCTGAAGTTAAAGTAAAGAGCAGAGAGAGGGAAGGGGAGAGAAGAAGAGAGAGAGAGAGACATGGGGGGATACAGAGTCCCAAGAAACTAGGCTGAGAGACTAGTTCGAGAAAACTGGTCCAATCCTTTATTGTTCAGAAGGCCTTTTTATACTTTTGATAAAACATGGAGATCAATGGGTAACACAGAATTATGTAGCGTTCGCAGCGCAGACTCTTTTTATACATCATTTTGTATACAAAAGGTCTCTGGTGATTTACATTATCTTCTGGCCAAGAGGCTTGTTAACACTTTTTAGCTCTCTTCCTTAATGAATGTTAATTTTGTTTCCCCTGAAGTTGTTTTTTTTAATCTGGCATCTCCTTAAAGCATTAAAGTTACATCTCTATAGAACAAAGGTGCAGTGCGATAGAACAAAGGTGCAGTGGGAATATAACAAAGAAGGTACTTAACTCGAGGATCTAATGTTGCTAATACTAGGTCTACTACTTGTTTTTTCTATATACCAACTATATCTAAAAATAAAGGATATGAAAATTTGGCAGCAAACATTTGACACAACAAATGAAACTTATAATCAGTCCTATTCTAAAGATTTTGACTCCTCGGAAGCCCCTACATTCCTAGGATGTTTTAAGCTTCCTGTGCCTCCTGCGGTCAGGAGGCCTCAAACAAACACACTTGCAGAGTCCTGCAGGCAGGCTAGAAAGCCATCGGAGGGGTTTTTTGGATTGAAACACTATTTCAAATGCAGTAGACTAAAGCCCTGAATTGACTTTTTCCAGAAAATGTCAGAAGAGTGGAAAAGCAAAGCACAAAAGCCGGCAGATTTTTTGTTGGGTACATGCTTAGGAATTTCCAGAGGGGCCCCTGAAGTCTGAGCACGCCTTGCGTATGTCAGCTTCCTTCCTCATGACCTTGTCACGGGCGGGATTCCTCACAAGGCTTCCGGCAGGCGCTCTCCACAGGAAAGGCGAGAGGAACTCCAGGGTCGTGCCACCATTCCCAGAGTCCCCCAGATGTCTCAGTCAATTCCAAGGAAAACCTGTTTTCCCTGCACTGCCTCGACTTTCAACCAAGGATCGACTCACACCACGGTGGCACGTGGGACAGCCCTGTGGGAAAGCCTCGTGGGAAAGCCTCCTGGGAAAGCCTCGAGGGAAAGCTACAGATCCGTTGATCCACGCAAAGGGAAGCGCGACACTGCTGCTACAGCTCGGGAGGAAAGCGCACGTGCATGCCCCGACTCGAGACGCGGACTGACTTCCCTGGGGAGGCTCCAGAAGTACCCCAAGATCCATGTCAGGGCTGGAGAGGAATCCTCAGGTTCCGGCATCGACTACACACAAGGTCTTAGGCCCCGGCATCGACGGGAGAGGAATCCCGAGAGGCCCCCAGCAATTCGCATGGGGACTGGCATTTCCTGAGGCCACCAGGGCGGTCCCTGAGGTCCCCGTCTTAAGTCCACAGTACCTGCCGCAACTCGAGAAAATCCAGGAGGTTCTCCCCTTCAGGCGAGATGAGGCCCATTTCCCCTGAGGCGTCTCGATGCTAATCACACCTAACCTCTGGAACTTCCAAAGGGTCCTTAACACCCTTGCTGCAACACAAGAAGTTCCTCGACATACCCGTTTCCAATCGAGAGGAAGCACGAGAGTCCCACCCACATCCAGAGGAGCCCCGTTTCCGCTTCCATAGTTCCAGAGGAGGGATTCTTTTCCTGTGTGGTCGAGAAAGAATTCCGGCGATCCCGTCGCATCTCAAGTGGAGGCGTTCACCACAGGAAAGGCGAGAGGAACTCCTGGGTCGTGCCACTATTCCCAGAGTCCCCAGATGCTCAGTCCATAACAGGGAAACCAGTTTTCCCAGCACTGCCTCGACTTTCAAGCCGAGGATCGACTCACACCACGGTGGTACGTGGGACAGCCCAGTGGGAAAACGTCGTGGGAAAGCCTCGTGGGAAAGCTCGTGGAAAGCCTCCAAGGAAAGCCAGATTCCTGGATCCACGCGAAGGGAAGAGTGACACTGCTGCTACAGCTCTGGAGGAAATTGCACATGCATGCCCCCAATAGATATGAGGACTGACTCACCTGGGAGACTCCAGAAGTACCCCAAGATCCATGTAAGCACTGGAGAGGAATCCTCAGGTTCCGGCACCAACTCCACACAAGGTCTTAGGCGACTGCATCTACGGGAGAGGAATCCCGAGAGGCCCCCGAGCAACTCGCATGGCGTCTGGCCTTTCCTGAGGCCACCAGAGAGGGTCCCTGATGTCCCCGTCATAACTCGAGAGCACCTGCCACAACTCGAGAAAATCCAGGAGGTTCTCCCCTCCCAGGCAAGATGAGGCCCATTTCCGCTGAGGGGTCTCGATTCTAATCACACCTAAACCTCTGGAACTTCCAAAAGGGTCCTTCACACCCTTGCTGCAACTCAACAAGTTCCCCGACATATCCGTCTCCACTCGAGAGGAAGCACAGAGAGGCCCGCCCACATCCAGAGGAGTCCCGTTTCTGCCTCCTAGCTCGAGAGGAGGGATTTTCCCTGTGTGGTCGGGAAAGAATTCCCGGGGGTTCCCGTCGCATCTCAAGAGGAGGCGCTCTCCACAGGAAAGGCGAGAGGAACTCCTGGGTCGTGCCACCATTCCCAGAGTCCCCCAGATGTCTCAGTCCATTCAAGGGAAACCTGTTTTCCCTGCACTGCCTGGACTTTCAAGCCGAGAATCGACTCACACCACGGTGGTACGTGGGACAGCCCTGTGGGAAAGCCTCGTGGGAAAGCCTCGTGGGAAAGCCTCGGGGGAAAGCCACAGATCCCTTGATCCACGCGAAGATAAGCGTGACACTGCTGCTTCAGCTCGGGAGCAAATCTCACGCGGATGCGCCAACTCGAGACGAGGACTGAGTCCCCTGGGTAGGCTCCAGAAGTTCCCCAAATCCATGTCAGCACTGGAGAGTAATCCTCAGGTTCCGACACCGATTCCACACATGGTCTTAAGCCCCGGCATCGACGGGAGAGGAATCCCGAGAGGTCCCCAGAAACTCCCATGGGGACTGGCATTTTCCAGAGGCCTCCAGAGCGGGTCCCTGAGGACAACGTCTCAAGTCGAGAGCACCTGCCGCAACTCGAGAAAATCCAGGAGGTTCTCCCCTCCAGGCGAGATGAGGCCCATTTCCGCTGAGGCGTCTCGAGGCTAATCACACCTAAACTCTGGAACTTCCAAAGGGTCCTTCACACCCTTGTTGCAACTCAAGAAGTTCCCCAACATACCTGACTCCACTCGAGAGGAAGCACGAGAGTCCCGCCCACATCCAGAGGAGCCCCGTTTCCGCCTGATAGATCCAGAGGAGGGATCCTTTCCCTGCGTGGTCGGGAAAGAATTCCCGCGTTTCCCGGCGCATTTCAAGAGGAGGCGCTCTCCACAGGAAAGGCGAGAGGAACTCCAGGTCGTGCCAGCATTCCCAGAATCCCCCCCACATGTCTCAGTCCATTCCAGGGAAACCTGTTTTCCCTGCACTGCTCGACTTTCAAGCCGAGGATCGACTCAAACCACGGTGGCACGTGGGACAGCCCTGTGGGAAAGCCCTCGTGGAAAGCCTCGTGGGAAAGCCTCGGGGAAAGCCACAGATCCCTTGATCCACGACGAAGGAAGCGCGACACAGCTGCTCAGGCTCGGGAGGAAAGCGCACGAGCATGCCCCCACTCGAGACGAGGACTGACTTCCCTGGGGAGACTCCAGAAGTACCCCAAGATCCATGTCATGCTGGAGAGGAATCCTCAGGTTCCGGCATCGGCTACACACAAGGTCTTAGCCCCCGGCATCGACGGGACAGGAATCCCGAGAGGCCCCGAGCA
>NW_017198086.1:0-7823 GCF_001704415.2 Capra hircus
TGTGTGGAGTCGGTTGCGGAACCTGAGGATTCCTCTCCAGGGCTGACATGCATCTTGGGGTACTTCTGGAGTCTCCCCAAGGGAGTCAGTCCTCGTAATCGAGTGGGGTCATGCACGTGCGCTTTCCTCCCCAGCTCTAGCAGCAGTGTCACCTTCCCGTGAGTGGGTCAAGGGATCTGTGGCTTTCCCACGAAGCTTTCCCACAGGGCTGTCCCACGTGCCACCGTGGTGTGAGTCGATCCTCGGCTTGAAAGTCGAGGCAGTGCAGGAAAACAGGTTTCCCTAAATGGACTGAGACATCTGGGGGACTCTGGGAATGGTGGCACGACCCTAGAGTTCCTCTCGCCTTTCCTCTGGAGAGCGCCTCCTCTTGAGATGGCGACAGCCGGGAATTCTTTCCCGACCACGCAGGGAAAGATCCCTCCTCTCGAGCTAGGAGGCGGAAACAGCGCTCCTCTGGATGAGGGCGGGACTCTCGTGCTTCCTCTCGAGTGGAGACGGGTATGTCGCGGAACTTCTTGAGTTGCAGCAAGGGTGTGAAGGACCCTTTGGAAGTTCCAGAGGTTAGGTGTGATTAGCCTCGAGACGCCTCAGCGGAAATGGGCCTCATCTCGCCTGGAGGGGAGAACCTCCTGGATTTTCTCGAGTTGCGGCAGGTGCTCTCAACTTACGACGGGTCCTCAGGGACCCGCTCTGGTGGCCTCAGGAAAGGCCAGTCCCCATGCGAGTTGCTCGGGGGGCCTCTCGGGATTCCTCTTCCCGTCGATGCCGGGCCTAAGACTGCCGGGAGCCAGTGTGAGCAAGCCCGCCCGTGACAAGGTTATGAGGAAGGAAGCTGACATACGCAAGGCGTGCTCAGACTTCAGGGACCCCTCTGGAAGTTTTTAAGCATGTACCCCAACAAATATCTGCCGGTTTTTTTGTGCTCTGCTTTTTCACTCTTCTGACCTTTTCTGGAAAAAGTCAATTCAAGCGTTAGTCTTCTGCATTTGAAAGAGTGTTTCAATCCAAAAAACCCTCTGATGGCTTTCTAGCCTGCCTGTAGGACTCGTACAGCTGCGCTTGTGATTGTTTGAGGCCTCCTGACCGCAGGAGGCACAGGAAGCTTAAAACATCCTAGGAATGCAGGAGCTTTCGAGGAGTCAAAATCTTTAGAATAGGACTGATTAAAAGTTTCATTTTTTGGGTCAATGCTTGCTGCCAAATTTTCATATCCTTTATTTTTAGATATAGTTGGTATATAGAAAAAACAAGTAGTAGACCTGGTATTAGCAACATTATATCTTTGAGTTAAGTACCTTCTTTGTTATAACCCACTGCACATTTGTTCTATAGAGATGTAACTTTAATGCTTTAAGGAGATGCAGATTAAAGAAAAACACTTCAGGGGAAACAAAATTAACGTTCATTAAGGAACAGAGCCAAAAAGTGTTAACAAGCCTCTTGGCCAGAAGATAATGTAAATCACCTGAGACCTTTTGTATACAAAATGATATACAGAAAGAATCTGGGTTGTGAACGCTACATAATTTTGTGTTATCCATTGATCTCCATGTTTTATCAAAAATATAAAAGGCCTTGTGAACAATAAAGGAGGAGACCAGGGTCCGGGGGCCAGTTTCTCGGACCAGCTTCTCGAACTAGTCTCAGCCTGGTTTCTTGGGACTCTGGCTCCCCCCGTGTCTTTCTCTCTCTTTCTTCTTCTCTACCTTTCCTTCTCTCTGCTCTTTACTTTAACTTCAGGCTGAATCTCCACCTGGAGTGCGGAGGCTAGCAAGGTCTACTTACTTGCCCTGGCTGTTAAGACCCGCACGAAAGGGAGCTTAAGGCGAGGCACCCTTAGATATTCAAGCGGGCGCCGGTGGCCCAAAGTAGGTGGTGCAAATTCCTTGTGTGGAATTTTATTGGCCTTCCGCGTAAACCAAGCTATTCAGCCCTCTTCCTCCACTTAATCTTCTTACTACACTATAGTTTCCAAATCTAATCTTACATTAATAAATAAACAAGTCTTTCCACGACAACGCCGTCCACAGTTCGAATTCCCTGGATCCACCGGGGCTGGAGCCCGGCATAAGACCTTGAGTGGAGTCGGTGCCGGAACCTGAGGATTCCTCTCCAGTGCTGACATGGATCTTGGGGTACTTCTGGAGTCTCCCCAGGGGAGTCAGTCTTCGTCGCGAGTGGGGGTATGCACGTGCGCTTTCCTCCCGAGCTGTAGCAGCAGTGTCATGCTCCCCTTCGCGTGGATCAAGGGATCTGTGGCTTTTCCCACGAAGCTTCCCACAGGGCTGTCCCACGTGCCACCGTGCTGTGAGTTGATCCTCGGCTTGAAAGTCGAGGTAGTGCAGGGAAAACAGGTTTCCCTGGAATGGACTGAGACATCTGGGGGACTCTGGGAAGGTGGCACGACCCTGGCGTTCCTCTCGCCTTTCCTGTGGAGAGCGCCTCCTCTTGAGATGCGACGGGAACGCCGGGAATACTTTCCCGACCACGCAGGGAAAGATCCCTCCTCTTGAGCTAGGAGGCGGAAACGGCGCTCCTCTGGATGAGGGAGGGACTCTCGTGATTCCTCTCGAGTGGAGACGGATATGTCGGGGAACTTCTTGAGTTGCAGCAACGGTGTGAAGGACCCTTTGGAAGTTCCAGAGGTTAGGTGTGATTAGCCTCGAGACGCCTCAGCGGAAATGGGCCTCATCTCGCCTGGAGGGGAGAACCTCCTGGATTTTCTCGAGTTGTGGCAGGTGCTCTCTACCTACACGGGGACCTCAGGGACCCGCTCTGGTGGCCTCAGGAAAGGCAGGTCCCCAACGAGTTGCTCGGGGGTCATCTCGGGATTCCTCTCCCGTCGATGCCGGGGCCTAAGGCCTTGTGTGGAGACGCTGCCGGAACCTGAGGATTCCTCCCCAGTGCTGGCATGGATTTGGGGTATTTCTGGAGTCTCCCCAGGGGAGTCAGTCCTCGTCTCGAATTGGGGCATTCACGTGCGATTTCCTCTCGAGCTGTAGCAGCAGTGTCACGCTTCCCTTCGCGTGAATCAAGGGATCTGTGGCTTTCCCACTAGGCTTTCCCACAGGGCTGTCCCACGTGCCACCGTGGTGTGAGTAGATCCTGGCTTGAAAGTCGAGGCAGTGCAGGGAAAAAAGGTGTCCCTGGAATGGACGGAGACATCTGGGGGACTCTAGTAATGGTGGCACGACCCTGGAGTTCCTCTGGCCTTTCCTGTGGAGAGCACCTCATCTTGAGATGTCACGGGAACGCCAGGAATTCTTTCCAGAACAGGCAGGGAAAGGATCCCTTCTCTCGCGCTAGGAGGCGGAAACGGGGCTCCTATGGATGTGGGCGGGACTCTCGTGCTTCCTCTCGAGTGGAGACGGGTATGTCGGGGAACTTCTTGAGTTGCAGCAAGGGTGTGAAGGACCCTTTGGAAGTTCCAGAGGTTAGGTGTGATTAGCCTCGAGAAGCCTCAGCGGAAATGGGCCTCATCTCGCCTGGAGGGGAGAACCTCCTGGATTTTCTCGAGTTGCGGCAGTTCCTCTCGACTTACGACGGGGACCTCAGGGACACGCTCTGGTGGCCTCAGGAAAGGCCAGTCCCCAAGCGAGTTGCTCGGGGGCCTCTCGAGATTCCTCTCCTGTCGATGCCGGGGCCTAAGACCTTGTGTGGAGTCGGTGCCGGAACCTGAGGATTCCTCTCCAGTGCTGACATGGATCTTGCGGTACTTCCTGAGTCTCCCCTGGGGAGTCAGTCCTCCTCTCGAGTGGGGGCATGCACGTGCGCTTTCCTCCCCAGCTCTAGCAGCAGTGTCACGCTTCCCGTCGAGTGGGTCAAGGGATCTGTGGCTTTCCCACGAAGCTTTCCCACAGGGCTGTCCCACGTGCCACCGTGGTGTGAGTCGATCCTCGGCTTGAAAGTCGAGGCAGTGCAGGGAAAACAGGTTTCCCTAAATGGACTGAGACATCTGGGGGACTCTGGGAATGGTGGCACGACCCTAGAGTTCCTCTCGCCTTTCCTCTGGAGAGCGCCTCCTCTTGAGATGCGACGGGAACGCCGGGAATTCTTTCCCGACCACGCAGGGAAAGATCCCTCCTCTCGAGCTAGGAGGCGGAAACAGCGCTCCTCTGGATGAGGGCGGGACTCTCGTGCTTCCTCTCGAGTGGAGACGGGTATGTCGGGAACTTCTTGAGTTGCAGCAAGGGTGTGAAGGACCCTTTAGAATTTCCAGAGGTAGGTGTGATTAGCCTCGAGATGCCTCAGCGGAAATGGGCCTCATCTCGCCTGGAGGGGAGAACCTCCTGGATTTTCTCGAGTTGCGGCAGGTGCTCTTGACTTACGTCGGGGACCTCAGGGACCCGCTCTGGTGGCCTCAGGAAAGGCCAGTCCCCATACGAGTTGTTCGGGTGCCTCTCGGTATTCCTCTCCCGTTGATGCCGGGACCTAAGACCTTGTTTGGAGTCGGTGCCAGAACCTGAGGATTCCTCTCCAATGCTGACATGGATTTGGGGTACTTCTGGAGTATCCCAGGGGAGTCAGTCATCGTCTCGAATTGGGGCATGCACGTGCGATTTCCTCTCGGGCTGTAGCAGCTGTGTCACGCTTCCCTTCACGTGGATCAAGGGATCTGTGTCTTTCCCTCGAGGCTTGCCCAGGAGGCTTTCCCACAGGGCTGTCCCACGTGCCACCGTGGTGTGAGTCGATCCTCGGCTTGAAATTCGAGGCAGTGCAGGAAAAACAGGTTTCCCTGGAATGGACTGAGACATCTGGGGGACTCTGGGAATGGTGGCATGACCCTGGAGTTCCTCTCGCCTTTCCTGTGGAGAGCGCCTCCTCTTGGGATGCGACGGAAACGCCGGGAATTCTTTCCCGACCACGCAGGGAAGGATCCCTCCTATCTAGCTAGGAGGCGGAAACGGGGCTCCTCTGGATGAGGGCGTGACTCTCGTGATTCCTCTCGAGTGGAGACGGGTATGTCGGGAAACTTCTTCAGTTGCAGCAAGGGTGTGAAAGACCCTTTGTAAGTTCCAGATGTTAGGTGTGATTAGCCTCGAGATGCCTCAGCGGAAACGGGCCTCATCTCGCCTGGAGGGGAGAACCTGCTGGATTTTCTCGAGTTGCGGCATGTGCTCTCGACTTACGACGGGGACCTCAGGGACCCGCTCTGGTGGCCTCAGGAAAGACCAGTCCCCATGCGAGTTGCTCGGGGACTCACGGGATTCCTCTCCCATCGATGCCGTGGCCTAAGACCTTGTGTGGAGTCGGTTGCGGAACCTGAGGATTCCTCTCCAGGGCTGACATGCATCTTGGGGTACTTCTGGAGTCTCCCCAAGGGAGTCAGTCCTCGTATCGAGTGGGGTCATGCACGTGCGCTTTCCTCCCCAGCTCTAGCAGCAGTGTCACGCTTCCCGTCGAGTGGGTCAAGGGATCTGTGGCTTTCCCACGAAGCTTTCCCACAGGGCTGTCCCACGTGCCACCGTGGTGTGAGTCGATCCTCGGCTTGAAAGTCGAGGCAGTGCAGGGAAAACAGGTTTCCCTAAATGGACTGAGACATCTGGGGGACTCTGGGAATGGTGGCACGACCCTAGAGTTCCTCTCGCCTTTCCTCTGGAGAGCGCCTCCTCTTGAGATGCGACGGGAACGCCGGGAATTCTTTCCCGACCACGCAGGGAAAGATCCCTCCTCTCGAGCTAGGAGGCGGAAACAGCGCTCCTCTGGATGAGGGCGGGACTCTCGTGCTTCCTCTCGAGTGGAGACGGGTATGTCGCGGAACTTCTTGAGTTGCAGCAAGGGTGTGAAGGACCCTTTGGAAGTTCCAGAGGTTAGGTGTGATTAGCCTCGAGACGCCTCAGCGGAAATGGGCCTCATCTCGCCTGGAGGGGAGAACCTCCTGGATTTTCTCGAGTTGCGGCAGGTGCTCTCAACTTACGACGGGTCC
Source organism: Capra hircus (assembly GCF_001704415.2). Classification (NCBI taxonomy): domain Eukaryota; kingdom Metazoa; phylum Chordata; class Mammalia; order Artiodactyla; family Bovidae; genus Capra; species Capra hircus. The sequence goes on from NW_017198086.1 coordinate 5,930, forward strand.
TCAGGGACCCGCTCTGGTGGCCTCAGGAAAGGCCAGTCCCCATGCGAGTTGCTCGGGGGCCTCTCGGGATTCCTCTCCCGTCGATGCCGGGGCCTAAGACTGCCGGGAGCCAGTGTGAGCAAGCCCGCCCGTGACAAGGTTATGAGGAAGGAAGCTGACATACGCAAGGCGTGCTCAGACTTCAGGGACCCCTCTGGAAGTTTTTAAGCATGTACCCCAACAAATATCTGCCGGTTTTTGTGCTCTGCTTTTTCACTCTTCTGACCTTTTCTGGAAAAAGTCAATTCAGCGCGTTAGTCTTCTGCATTTGAAAGAGTGTTTCAATCCAAAAACCCTCTGATGGCTTTCTAGCCTGCCTGTAGGACTCGTACAGCTGCGCTTGTGATTGTTTGAGGCCTCCTGACCGCAGGAGGCACAGGAAGCTTAAAACATCCTAGGAATGCAGGAGCTTTCGAGGAGTCAAAATCTTTAGAATAGGACTGATTAAAAGTTTCATTTTTTGGGTCAATGCTTGCTGCCAAATTTTCATATCCTTTATTTTAGATATAGTTGGTATATAGAAAAACAAGTAGTAGACCTGGTATTAGCAACATTATATCTTTGAGTTAAGTACCTTCTTTGTTATAACCCACTGCACATTTGTTCTATAGAGATGTAACTTTAATGCTTTAAGGAGATGCAGATTAAAGAAAAACACTTCAGGGGAAACAAAATTAACGTTCATTAAGGAACAGAGCCAAAAAGTGTTAACAAGCCTCTTGGCCAGAAGATAATGTAAATCACCTGAGACCTTTTGTATACAAAATGATATACAGAAAGAATCTGGGTTGTGAACGCTACATAATTTTGTGTTATCCATTGATCTCCATTTTATCAAAAATATAAAAGGCCTTGTGAACAATAAAGGAGGAGACCAGGGTCCGGGGGCCAGTTTCTCGGACCAGCTTCTCGAACTAGTCTCTCAGCCTGGTTTCTTGGACCCCCGTGTCTTTCTCTCTCTTTCTTCTTCTCTACCTTTCCTTCTCTCTGCTCTTTACTTTAACTTCAGGCTGAATCTCCACCTGGAGTGCGGAGGCTAGCAAGGTCTACTTACTTGCCCTGGCTGTTAAGACCCGCACGAAAGGGAGCTTAAGGCGAGGCACCCTTAGATATTCAAGCGGGCGCCGGTGGCCCAAAGTAGGTGGTGCAAATTCCTTGTGTGGAATTTTATTGGCCTTCCGTAAACCTAGCTTCAGCCCTCTTCCTCCACTTAATCTTCTTACTACACTATAGTTTCCAAATCTAATCTTACATTAATAAATAAACAAGTCTTTCCACGACAACGCCGTCCACAGTTCGAATTCCCTGGATCCACCGGGGCTGGAGCCCCGGCATAAGACCTTGAGTGGAGTCGGTGCCGGAACCTGAGGATTCCTCTCCAGTGCTGACATGGATCTTGGGTACTTCTCTCTCCCCAGGGGAGTCAGTCTTCGTCGCGAGTGGGGTATGCACGTGCGCTTTCCTCCCGAGCTGTAGCAGCAGTGTCATGCTCCCCTTCGCGTGGATCAAGGGATCTGTGGCTTTCCCACGAAGCTTCCCACAGGGCTGTCCCACGTGCCACCGTGCTGTGAGTTGATCCTCGGCTTGAAAGTCGAGGTAGGCAGGGAAAACAGGTTTCCCTGGAATGGACTGAGACATCTGGGGGACTCTGGGAAGGGTGGCACGACCCTGGCGTTCCTCTCGCCTTTCTGGAGAGCGCCTCCTCTTGAGATGCGACGGGAACGCCGGGAATACTTCCCGACCAGATCCCTCCTCTTGAGCTAGGAGGCGGAAACGGCGCTCCTCTTATGGGAGGGACTCTCGTGATTCCTCTCGAGTGGAGACGGATATGTCGGGGAACTTCTTGAGTTGCAGC
>NW_017198087.1:0-7823 GCF_001704415.2 Capra hircus
AACACTAGCAAGGGGGTACGTTTTCTGCCCCTTGTGATGTCTCTGTCAGAAGCTTTCTCTATCTCCTTTATCTTTAATAAAACTCTATTGCACAAAAGCTCTGAGCAATCAAGCCTCGTCTTGGGCCCTGGATTGAATTCTTCTCCTCCATAAGCCAAGAATCCCAGCATCTTTTCGTGGTTCAGCAACAATATTTCATTTCCTCTGCAGGAGAGAGCTAGTGAGCTTTAGGTCTGTCTGGAACATTCTTGGATCCTGTGGGGAAAATATCCTGTGCACACATCTGGATACTTGCCTAGAGGCCAAAATTCGCATTTCTTTCCGGGAGCCCTAACGTGGTGTGACTTAGCAACTGCTTGAAAATCATCCCATTGCTGTTTTCCTCCTTCTGACAGAGCTGGCTTTTGTTCCTGCTTTGGGATATCTCAACCGAAGGGCCGGTCCATAGCTACTCGCCTGGGGCCCATTGGATGTGCAAGGTGCCTCGACTAGGTGACCTAGCATGGCACACCCGCTCAAACACACTCCCGAGGCTTCTTTCTCATGGGAAGCACTGCTCAACCTAGGAATGTGTCTGCAATGCTTGGAAAGTGCAGTGAGAACACACAGCCCTGACTCTGCAATTGAGGCCTCAGAGCAAGCCTGCAGCTCTGATGTCTGAGAAGCAAAACACTTGCTGCAAAGAGAGGCTGAAAACACACTCTCTGTGGATGACTTTCCTTCCTCTAAGGAAGATAGTTTCCCAGTCTCTGCTTCCTGAAATGCAACACAGCTGGAATGCGCTTGCTTGGAGGTCGTGATTCAGTGGCAATGACCCCTGAGGCCCTTGCCCAGGGGGGCCCAACTCACAGGCAAATCAAAGCAACTTCCAAGTGAGTCAGCTCTTCACATCAAGTGGCCAAAGTATTGGAGTTTCAGGTTCAGTATTAGTCCTTCCAATGTATATTCAGACCTGATTTCCTTTAGGATGGAGTGGTTGCGTCTCCTTGTAGTCTAAGCGACCTACAAGCATCTTCTCCAACACACACAGTTCAAAAAGCATCTAATTTTCAGCTGTCACTTTCTTATAGTACATCTTTCATATCCATCCATGACATATGGAAAAACCATAGCTTGACTGGATGGATCTTTGTTGGCAAAGCAACGTCTCGGCTTTTTAATATGCTGTCTAGTTTGGTCATCACTTTTCTTCCAAGTCATAAATATGTTTTTAAGTTCATGGAGGCAGCATCACCTGCAGTGATTTCCAAGCCCCCCAAAATAGTCTGCTGCTGTTTTCCAATGTGTTCCCATCTATTTGCCATGAAGTGATGAGACTGGATGCAATGATTTTAGTTTTCTGAATGCTGAGCTTTAAGCTAACTTTTTCACTCTCCTCTTTCACTTTCATCAGGAGACTCTTTAGTTTCTTCACTTTCTGCCATAAGGGTGGTGTCATCTGCATATCTGAGATTCTTGATATTTCTCCCAGCAATCTGGATTCCAGCGTGTGCTTCCTCCAGCCCAGTGTTTCTCATGATGTACTCTGCATATAAGTTAAATAAGCAGGGTGACAATACACTGCCTTGACATATTCCTTTTCCTATTTAGAACCAGTCTGTTGTTCCATGTCCAGTTCGAACTGTTTCTTCCTGACCTGCATACAGGTTTCTCAAGAGACAGGTCAGGTGGTCTGGTATTCCCATCTCTTTCAGAATTTTTCCCAGTTTATTGTGATCCACACAGTCAAAGGCTTTGGCATAGTCAATAAAGCAGAAATAGATGTCTTTTTTTCTGGAACTCTCTTGCTTTTTCAATGATCCAGTGGATGTTGGCAGTTTGATCTCTGGTTTCTCTGCATGTTTTAAATCCCTCTTGAACATTTGGAAGTTCACAGTTCATGTGAACTTGGAGAATTTTGAGCATTACTTTACTAGTGTGTGAGATGAGTGCAATTGTGCAGCAGCTTGAATATTCTTTGTCATTGCCTTTCTTTGGGATTGGAATGAAAACTGACCTAATGACTAGATGTTTTCAATTGCATATGCTGAAAGAACTGGCTGTGCAGTTTTGAAGAAAAAAAAATCATTTTAACCCATTTTCTCTGAAGTGCAAGGCATATCATGGCCATCCCTGAATCATAAAGTCACCTTTTCTTTATGTAGTCATAGTTTCATGCCTAAATTATAGGCCAACTCATGCTCAAATTGACTCTGATGTCAGGGGCAGATCAACTAATAAAAAGCTTGGATTGTCCCTCTGGAGGAAAGTGAGATCTTTGTCCCACGAGAAGAATCTGAAGGGTTAAGGGAACTTGCAAGAGTGGGAAAGCTTAGTCCATCCTACATGTACCAAAATCTTAAATAAGGCTTATTTGCTTTACCGAAGTAAACAAACAGATGATGAAACAATTATAAATCAATGAAAGGTAAAGAAACTCATAGTCTGTTATCAAAAATTGCATTCTAAGAAAACTTTGTTCTCTTAACCTAGAGAGGAGACTAAATTCCATCTGGTACCAGCTTACCAGAAGACAAACAAACAAACAAACAAATTATCGGTAAGCTTAAAAAAATGTATATTCCATATATCTTGAAGTAGCAGTATTTCTGTAAAGGCATCAGTGTGAAATCATAGAAGACATGGTTAAAACCTGATTAAATAGAAATTGACAATGTAATCTGGTCACTGCTGCGACTTGAAATGCTTTAATATGATAACTGGAATTATAACTGACAGCATTTGACCAGGACATATCAGATTTTCACGGATGTCAGATAATTTCTAGGATATCTATATTAGGAACTGAAGGAATCTTTGAACCTAGGAAAGAAAACAACAGTCTCAAAGGCCCTTGCTGAATATCTATCAGCAAGGAATGTCTTTGCAAGGATCGCAAAATGAAGGGAAAATACACCGACCTGCCTCTGCAACTTCGGTCCTCTGAGCAGATCTGGAGGTCTCCCTTTGTATAAGCTAACCTGTTCCTTCCAAATAGAGGTTTGCAACACAAAACAAGTGGCCGCCTATTCTTCCTCGAAGGAGGATCTCTTTCCCCACATCCTGCGAACTCCCTTTCCCAGCCTCCAGGAAAAGCGCGTCTTGCAGTTCCTTTCAGAAAATCCTATGGACGGAGAAGCCTGGTAGGCTGCAGTCCGTGGGGTCGCTGAGGGTCGGACACGACTGAGCGACTGCACTTTCATTTTCACTTTCATGCATTGGAGAAGGCAATGGCAACCCACTTACTGTTCTTGCCTGGAGAATCCCAGGGACGGGGGAGCCTAGTGGGCTACCGTCTATGGCGTCGCACAGAGTCGAACACGACTGAAGCAACTTAGCAGCAGCAGCAGCAGCAGTTCCTTTCTTAGGGGCAGTTATCCCTGAGATTGGGACCTGGAAAGGCAGAGCCACCTCCACACACACGTCTTTTCTGTCCCCTTTCCTCTGGAGGAGAGCTCTAGTGAGCCTAGGTCTGTCAGGAAAATTCTTGGCTTTGACGGGATCCACCCAGTGTGTGAACCTGCATACCCGACCTAGGGGCCACAGGGCACCTGTTTTGCTCGAGTGGGTCCTGGAGGGGTGCAGCATAGCAAGAGCTTAAAAATCCATCCAATTTGTCTTTTTTTTTAACCTCGGAGAGAACGAGTTTGCTCCACCTCCACCCTTTGGCAGTGTGGAGGGAAGAGGGCACCACCTCTCCCAAAGGGGACATAGGGCCTACCAGGAGAGAAAGGCCCCTTGAGGAGCTGAGCCCAGGTAGGCAGCCAGTGATGTCAAGCACACTCCCGCTGCTTGCTTCTTCATGGGCACTCCCACGATCTGCTAGGAATGTCTTTGCAAGGATCTCAAAGGGAAGGGGAGATACATGGCCCTGTCTCTGGAACTTCAGTCCTCTGAGCAGATCTGGAGGTCTTGAGTTGTATAAGCAAACCTGTTCCTTCCAAATAGAGGCTTGCAAACACACCCCCGGTGGTTGCCTCTTCTTCCCCGAAGAAGTCTTTCTTTCCCCACATGCTGCGAACTCCCTGTCCCAACCTCCAAGAATAGCGCTTCTTGCCATTCCTTTCTTAGAGGCAGTTATCCCTGAGCTTGGGGCCGTAGGGAGTAGCCCCACACTCACAGGGAAAGGCAAAGACTCCTCCATACATCTCCTCTATCCCCTTTGCTCTGGAGGAGAGCTCTAGTGAGCCTAGGTCTTTCAGGAAAATTCTTGGCTTGGACAGGATCTCACCCTGTTTGTGAACCTGCATACCCAACCAGGGGCCACAGAGCACCTGTTTCAGTAAAGTGGGCCCTGAAAGGGTGCAGCCTAGCAAGAGCTTGAAAACCCATTCAATTGCTGTTTTTGTACCTCTGACAGAGCGAGCTTGGCTCCACCCTTTGGCAGTGAGGAGAAAAGAGGCATGACACCCTCCCCAAGGGGACATGGGGCCTATTCGAGAGGAAAGGCCCCTTGTGGAGATGAGGCCAGGAAGGCACACAGTCGTGTCAAACACACTCCCACTGCTTGCTTCTTCAGGGGCACTCCCGCTATCAGCTAGGAATGTCTTTGCAATGATCACAAAGGGAAGGGGAGATACAGGGCCCTGCTTCTGGACCTCCGGTGCTCTGAGCAAATCTCGAGGTCTCCCGTTGTTGGTCAAGGTCAAGGTCAAGTCAAGTTCAAGTTCAAGGTCAAGTTCAAGAAGTTCAAAGTCAAGTTCAAGTTCAAAGTCAAGGTCAAGGTCAAGTTCAAGGTCAAGTTCAAGTTCAAGTTCAAGTTCAAGTTCCAAGGTCAAGTTCAAGTTCAAGTTCAAGGTCAAAGTTCAAGTCAAGGTCAAGTCAAGTCAAGTCAAGGTCAAGTTCAAGTCAAAGTTCAAGTTCAAGTCAAGTCAAGTTCAAGTCAAGTTCAAAGTTCAAGGTCAAGGTCAAGTTCAAGTTCAAGTCAAGGTCAAGCAAAAGTTCAAGTCAAGGTCAAGGTCAAGGTCAAGGTCAAGGTCAAGTTCAACTTCAAGGCAGGGCAAGGCCAAGCCAAGACCAAGGCAAGGGCAAGGGCAAGGGCAAGGCCCAGGCCAAGGCAAAGGCCAAGGCCACCAAAGCGAAGCCCAAACCCGTAACGCCTGACAAAAGGCAGAAGCCACTAGGCCCCTGTGCAGAGGAAGCCACTGAAGGCAGCAAGGCCACAGAGCTCCCCGACTCCCATTCCCACAGGAAGATGTGAGGATAAAGGGCCTCATCCCAGCACAGCACCCGCTCCCACCACCCCCGCAACCCCCCCGCCCCCCGCAGCACGCCCCCTGAAACAACACTGTCTTCCCAGAAAAGAGAACGGAGAAGCCATGTGTGTGCCAAAGGAGCAAGATGAACGAACGATGCCACGCCCTCCGAATTTGGGCACACCTGACGCCTCGAACCCCAGGCCTGGCCGATGGGTCCCAGCCGTTCTCGGGTAGGAGGGGGGTCAACACATTGGCCGAGAGCCCTTGCCCAGGCCACCCGCAAATCCCCTGAGATGTGATCCGACCACAGGGACCGAGGGCAAACGTACCGCTTGAGGTGCTGGAGGAGCCGAACCAAGCCATGGTGGGAGAGGCACACGGGCACGCTGCAGACTGCTGGCCGAGTGGCGGGGACCCAGCAGCTTAGGACTCTGGAGAACGGGAGGCGTCTCCGCCACCATTGACGTCAATAGGGTTTGGGTGGGTAGATGGTGGGCGTCGCCCCTGGCCTCTTTCCAAGCAGAGACCCTGGACGGAGTCCCGTGGAGCGAGTGGGCTTTTCCCGGGCACGGCTGAGCCCTGGACCGCCAAGATCCCCGTTGGGGTGGGCGGGCAGTTCGCGCGCTTTGGTTTGTGGCCCTCCCTCGCAGCGGGGGTGGGATCAACCCCGGGTGGATCAATCAGGGGCCCTCAGCAGTGCCAAGGGAGCTCACCGCCCAGGAAACGCCCCAAGGTCCCTTTGAATTGGCCACCAACGCCCCCTTTCCCAGCCTGCCTTGCTCTGGGATTTCCCGCCTTTTCACATTCCACAGGTCCCTGGGCCTCGACTGTCCCCCGCTGGCTCCTCCGAGGCATTCCGGGACACCAGACGCTCTCTCCAGCGCTTCCACCTAGATGCCTCGCTGTCCTCGCCTCCGTTTGCCCCATGCCCCCTCCCCAACTCCTCCATGGGCTCTTGGCATCCTTTCCCTACAGCAGTCCCAGAGTGCCACCCACCGCCGAGGCTTTGAGTTGCCTGGAGCCCAAGGCTCCGGCCAGAGACCTGAGGGGCCAGCGTCTGGACTGGCAGCTAATGCCATTTGGGGCTTTTCTCACGTGGAGCCTGAGGCCCGCACCTCCGCGGGCAACCCCCAGCGCGAGTGCCCTGGAGACACCCGCCCAAGGGGACAGTGTATCCCCTACTGTGGGGAAGGAGGTTCCTGTTTTCCCTGCACTGGTTCGACTTTCACGCCGAGGATCGACTCACACCATGGTGGCAAGTGGAATAGCCCTGTGGGAAAGCCTCATGGGAAAGACTCCAGGGAAAGCCACAGATTCCTTGATCCACGAGAAGGGAAGCGTGACACTGCTGCTACCGCTCGGGAGGAAAGCGCACGTGCATGACCCACTCGAGCCGAGGACTGACGCAAGCTTGGGAGACTCCAGAAGTACGCCAAGATCCATGTCAGCACTGGAGAGGAATCCTCAGGTTCCGGTCCCGACTCCACACAAGGTCTTAGGCCCGGCATCGACGGGAGAGGAATCCTGAGAGGCCCCCTAGTACTCGCATGGGGACTGGCCTTTCCTGAGGTCACCAGAGCGGGTCCCTGAGGTCTCCGTCGTAACTCGAGAGCACCTGCCACAACTCGAGAAAATCCAGGAGGTTCTCCCTGCAGGCGAGATGAGGCCCGTTTCCACTGAGGTGTCTCGAGGCTAATCACACGTGAACTTTGGAACTTCTAAAGAGTCTTTCACAGTCATGCTGCAACTCAAGAAGTTCCCCGACATACCCGTCTCCACTCAAGAGGAAGCACGAGGGTCCCGGCCACATCCAGAGGAGCTCCGTTTCCGGCTCGTAGCTCGAGATGAGGGATCCTTTCCCTACTTGGTCGGGAAAGAATTTCCGGCATTCCCATCGCATCTCAAGAGGAGGCGCTCTCCAAAGGAAAGGGGAGAGGAACTGCAGGGTCGTGCCACCATTCCAAGACTCCCCAGATGTCTCAGTCCATTCCATAGGAACCTGTTTTCCCTGCACTGCCTCGGCTTTCACGCCGAGGATCGATTCACACCACCGAGACACGTGGGACAGCCCTGTGGAGAGCCTCGTGGGAAAGACTCGAGGGAAAGTCACAGATCCCTTGGTCCACGCAAGCAGAAGCGTGACACTGCTGCTACAGCATGGGAGGAAAGGGCACGCTCATGCCCCACTCGAGACGAGGCCTGAATCCCTGGGGAGACTCCAGAGGTAGCCCAAGATCCATGTCAGCACTGGAAAGGAATCCTCAGGTTCCGGTACCGACTGCACACAAGGTCTTAGGCCCCGACATCGACAGGAGAGGAATCCCGAGAAGCCCCCGAGCAACTCGCATGGGGACTGGCCTTTCCTCAGGCCACCAAAGCGGGTCCTTGAGGTCCAGGTCGTAAGTCGAGAGCACCTGCCGCAACTCGAGAATATCCAGGAGGTTCTCCCCTCCAGGTGAGCTTGAGGCCCATTTCCGCTAAGGCGTCACGAGGCTAATCACACCTAAACTTTCGAACTTCCAAAGAGTCCTTCACACCCTTGCTTCAAACTCAAGAAGTTCCCCGACATACCCGTCTCCACTTGAGAGGAAGCACAAGAATCCCCCCATATCCAGTGGAGCCCCTTTTTCTGCCTCATAGCTCGAG
>NW_017198088.1:0-7823 GCF_001704415.2 Capra hircus
TGGAGTTAGTGTCGGAACCTCAGGATTCCTCTCCAGTGCTGACATGGATCTTGGGGTACTTCTGGAGTCTCCCCAGGGCAGTCAGCCCTCGTCTCGAGTGGGGGCATGCATGTGCGCTTTCCTCCGAGCTGTAGCAGCAGTGTCGCGCTTCCCTTCGCGTAGATCAAGGGATCTTTGTCTTTCCCTCGAGGCTTTCCTCGAAGCTTTCCCAAGAGGCTTTCCCACGAGGCTTTCCCACAGGGCTGTCCCACGTGCCACCGTGGTGTGAGTCGATCCTCGGCTTGAAAGTCGAGCCAGTGCAGGGAAAACAGGTTTCCCTGGAATGGACTGAGACATCTGAAGGACTCTGGGAATGTGGCACGACCCTGGAGTTCCTCTCGCCTTTCCTGTGGAGAGCGCCTCCTCTTGAGATGCGACGGGAACGCCAGGAATTCTTTCCCAACCACGCAGGGAAAGGATCCCGCCTCTCGAGCTAGTAGGCGGAAACGGTGCTCCTCTGGATGTGGGCGGGACTCTCGTCCTTCCTCTCGAGTGGAGTCGGGTTTGTCGGGGAACTTCTTGAGTTGCAGCAAGGGTGTGAAGGACCCTTTGGAAATTCCAGAGTTTAGGTGTGATTAGCCTCGAGACGCCTCAGCGGAAATGGGCCTCATCTGGCCTGGGGGGGAGAACCTCCTGGATTTTCTCGAGTTGCGGCAGGTGCTTTCGACTTACGACGGGGACCTCAGGGACCCGCTCTGGTGGCCTCAGGAAAGGCCAGTCCCCATGCGAGTTCCTCGGGGGCCTCACGGGGCCTCTCGGGTTTCCTCTCCCGTCGATGCTGGGGCCTAAAACCTTGTGTGGAGTCAGTGCCGGAACCTGAGGATTCCGCTCCAGTGCTGAGATGGATCTTGGGGTACTTCTGGAGTCTCCCAGGGGAGTCAGTCCTTGTCTCCAGTGGGGGCATGCACATGTGCTTTCCTCCCCAGCTGTAGCAGCAGTGTCACGCTTCCCTTCAAGTGGATCAAGGGATGGCTTTCCCTCGAGGCTTTCCCACGAGGCTTTCCACGAGGGTTTCCCACAGGGCTGTCCCACGTGTCACCGTGGTGTGAGTCAATCCTCGGCTTGAAAGTCGAGGCAGTGCACGGAAAACAGGTTTCCCTGGAATGGACTGAGACATCTGGGGACTCTGGGAATGGTGGCACGACCCTGGAGTTCCTCTCGCCTTTCCTGTGGAGAGCGCCTCCCGTTGAGTTGCCTCGGATATGCCGGGAATTCTTTCCGAACCACGCAGGGAAAGGATCCCTCCTCTCGAGCTAGGAGGCGGAAACGGGGCTCCTCTGGATGTGGGCGGTACTCTCGTGCTTCCTCTGGAGTGGAGACGGGTATGTCGGGGAACTTCTTGAGTTACAGCAAGGGTGTGAGGGACCCTTTGGAAGTTCCAGAGTTTAGGTGTGATTTGCCTCGAGACACCTCAGCGGAAATGGGCCTCATCTCGCCTGGAGGGGAGACCTCCTGGATTTTCTCGAGTTGTGGCAGTGCTCTCGATTTACGACGGGACCTCAGGGACCCGCCCTGGTGGCCTCAAGAAAGGCCAGTCCCCATTCGAGTTGCTCGGGGGCCTATCGGGATTCCTCTCCCGTCGATGCCGGGCCTAAGACCTTGTGTGGGTGTCGGTGCCGGAACCTGAGTATTGCTCTCCAGTGCTGACATGGACCTTGGGGTACTTCTGGAGTCTCCCCAGTGGAATCAGTCCTCGTCTCGAGTGGGGACATGCACGTGCGCTTTCCTCCCGAGCTGTAGCAGCAGTGTCAGCCCTTCCTTCGCGTGGAACAAGGGATCTGTGGCATTCCCTCGAGGCTCTCCCACGAGGCTTTCCCACGAGGCTTTCCCACAGGGCTCTCCCATGTGCCACCGGTGGTGTGAGTCGATCCTCGGCTTGAAAGTCAAAACAGTGCAGGGAAAACAGGGTTTCCCTGGAATGCACTGAGACATCTGGAGGACTCTGGGAATGGTGGCATCACCCTGGCGTTCCTCTCGCCTTTCCTGTGGAGAGCGCCTCCTCTTGAGATGCGACGTGAACGCCGGGAATTCTTTCCCGAGCACGCAGGGAAAGGATCCCTCCTCTCGAGCTAGTAGGCTGAAACGGGGCTCATCTGGATGCGAGCGGAGACTCTAGTGCTTGCTCCTCAAGTGGAGACCAGCATGTCGGGGAACTTCTTGAGTTGCAGCAAGGGTGTGAATGACCCTTTGGAAGTTCCAGAGGTTAGGTGTGATTAGCCTCCGACACGCCTCAGCGGAAATGGGCCTCATCTCGCCTGGAGGGGAAAACCTGGATTTTCTCGAGTTGCGGCAGGTGCTCTCGACTTACGACGGGGACCTCAGGGACCCGCTCTGATGGCCTCAGGAAAGGCCAGTCCCCATGCGAGTTGCTCAGGGACTCTCGGGATTCCACTCCCGTAGATGCCGGGGCCTAAGTCCTTTGTGGAGTCGGTGCCAGAACCTGAGGATACCTCTCCAGGCCAGACATGGATCTTGGGGTACTTCTGGAGTCTCCCCAGGGGGGTCAGTGCTCGTCTCGAGGTGAGGCATGAACGTGCGCTTTCCTCCCGAGCTGTAGCAGCAGTGTCACGCTTCCCTTCGCGTGCATCAAGGCATCTGTGGCTTTCCCTCGAGGCTTTCCCACGAGGCTTTCCCACGAGGCTTTCCCACAGGGCTGTCCCACGTGCCACCTTGGTGAGAGTCGATCCTCGGCTTGAAATTCGAGGCAGTGCAGGTAAAACAGTTTTTCCTGGAATGGACTGAAATATCTGGGGGACTCTGGGAATGGTGGCACGACCCTGGAGTTCCTCTCGCCTTTCCTGTGGAGAGGGCCTCCTCTTAAGATGCGACGGGAACGCCGGAAATTCTTTCCCGACGACGAAGGGAAAGGATCCCTCTTCTCGAGCTATGAGGCGGAAACGGGGCTCCTCTGGATGTGGGCGGGACTCTCGTGCTTCCTCTCGAGTGGAGACGGGTATGTCGGGGAACTTCTTGAGTTGCAGCAAGGGTGTGAAGGACCCTTTGGAAGTTCCAGAGGTCAGGTGTGATAAGCCTCGAGTCGCCTCTGCGGAAATGGGCCTCATCTCGCCTGGAGGGGAGAACCTCCTGGATTTTCTCGAGTTGCGGCAGGTGCTCTCGACTTACGACAGGGACCTCAGGGACCCGCTCTGGTGGCCTCAGGAAAGACCAGTCCCCATGCGAGTTACTCAGGGCCCTCTCGGGGTTCCTCTCCCGTCGATGCCAGGGCCTAAGACCTTGTGTGGTGTCGGTGCCGGAACCTGAGGATTCCTTTGCAGTGCTGACAAGGATCTTGGGGTACTTCTCCAGTCTCCCCACGGGAGTCAGTCCTCATCTCGAGTGGGGGCATGCACGTGCGCTTTCCTCCCGAGCTGTAGCAGCAGTGTCACGCTTCCCTTCGCGTGGATCAAGGTATCTGCGGCTTTCCCTCGAGGCTTTCCCACGAGTCTTTTCCACGAGGCTTTCCCACGAGACTTTCCCAAAGGGCTGTCCCACGTGCCACCGTGTTGTGTGTCGATCCTAGGCTAGAAAGTTGAGGCAGTTCAGGAGAAACAGGTTTCCATGGAATGGACTGAGACATCTGGGGGCCTCTGGGAATGGGTGCACGAATCTGGAGTTCCTCTCGCCTTCCTGTGGAGAGCGCCTCCTCTTGAGATGAGACGGGAACTCCGGGAATACTTGACCGACCACTCAGTGAAAGGATCCCTCCTCTCGAGCTAGGAGGCAGTAACGGGGCTCCTCTGGATGTGGGCGGGACTCTCGGGCTTCCTCTCGAGTGGAGACGGGTATGTGGGGGAGCTTCTTGAGTTGCAGCAAGGGCGTGAAGGACCCTTTGTAAGTTCCATTAGGTAAGGTGTGATTAGCCTCGAGACGCCTCAGCGGTAATGGGCCTCATCTCGCCTGGAGGGTAGAACCTCCTGGATTTTCTCGAGTTGCGGGCAGGTGTCCTCGACTTACGACGGGGACCTCAGGGACCCGCTCTGGTGCCTCAGGAAAGGCCAGGCCCCATGCAAGTTGCTCCGGGGGCCTCTCGGGATTCCTCTCCCGTCTATGCCGGGGCCTAAGACCTTGTGTGGAGTCGGTGACAGAACCTGAGGATTCCTCTCCGGTGCTGACATGGATCTTGGGGTACTTCTGAGGTCTCCCCGGGGAGTCAGTCCCTCGTCTCGAGGGGAGGCATGCACGTGGGCTTTCCTCCCGAGCTGTAGCAGCAATGTCACGCTTTCCTTCACGTGGATCAAGGGATCTGTGGCTTTCCCTCGAGGCTTTCACACGAGGCTTTCCCAAGAAGCTTTCCCACAGGGCTGTCCCACGTGCCACCGTGGTGTGAGTCGATCCTCGGCTAGAAAGTCGAGGCAGTGCAGGGAAACAGGTTTCCCTGGAATGGACTGAGACATCTGGGGGACTCTGCGAATGGTGGCACGACCCTGGAGTTCCTCTCGCCTTTCCTGCGGAGAGCGCCTCCTCTTGAATTGCGACGGGAACTCGGTGAATTTCTTTCCAGACAACGCACGGAAAGGATCCCACCTCTGGAGCTAAGAGGCAGAAATGGGGCTCCTCTGGATGTGGGTGGGACTCTCGTGCTTCCTTCTCCAGTGCAGACGGGTATGTCGGAGAACTTCTTGAGTTGCAGCAAGGGTGTGAAGGACCCTTTGGAAGTTCCAGAGGTTAGGTGTGATTAGCCTCAAGACGCCTCAGCGGAAATGGGCCTCATCTTGCCTGGAGGGGAGAACCTCCTGGATTTTCTCCAGTTGCGGCAGGTGCTCTCGACTTATGACGGGGACCTCAGGGACCCGCTCTGGTGGACTCAGTAAAGGCCAGTCCACATGCGCGTTGCTCAGGGGCCTCTCGGGATTCCTCTCCCGTCGATGCGGGCCTACGACCTTGTGTGAATTCGGTGCCGGAACTTGAGGATTCCTCTCCAGTGCTGACATGGATCTTGGGGTACTTCTGGAGTCTCCCCAGGGGAGTCAGTCGTAGTCTCGAGTGGGGGCATGCATGTGCGATTTCCTCCAGAGCTGTAGCAGCAGTGTCACGCTTCCCTTCGCGTGGATCAAGGGATCTGTGGCTTTCCCTAGAGACTTTCCGACGAGGCTTTCCCACGGGGCTTTCCCACGAGGCTTTCCCACAGGGCTGTCCCACGTGCCACCGTGGTGTGAGTCGATCCTCGGCTAGAAAGTCAAGGCAGTGCAGGAAAACAGGTTTTCCTGGAATGAACTGAGACATCTGGGGGACTCTGCGAATGGTGGCACGACCCTTGAGTTCCTCTCGCCTTTCCTGTGGAGAGCGCCTCATCTTGAGATGCGACGGGAACGCCGGGAATTCATTACCAACCACACAGGGAAAGGATCCCTCCTCTCGAGCTACGAGGCGGACACGGGCTCCTCTGGATGTGAGTGGAGCTCTTGTGCTTCCTCTCGAGTGGAGACGGGTATGTCATGGAAATTCTTGAGTTGCAGCAAGGGTGTGAAGGACCCTTTGGAAGTTCCAGAGATTAGGTGTGATTAGCCTCGAGACACCTCAGCGAAATGGGCCGCATCTCTCCTGGAGGGCAGAACCTCCTGGATTTTCTCGAGTTGCGGCAGGTGCTCTCGACTTACGACAGGGACCTCAGGGACCCGCTCTGCTGGCCTCAGGAAAGGCCAGTCCCCATGCGATTTGCTCGGGGGCCGCCCGGGATTCCTCTCCATCGATGCCGGGCCCTAAGACCTTGTGTGGAGTCGGTGTCGGAAACTGAGAATTCCTCTGCAGTGCTGACATCGCTCTTGGGGTACTTCTGAAGTCTCCCCAGGGGAGTGAGTCCTCGTCTCCAGTCGGGGTATGCCGTGCGAGCTGTAGCAGCAGGGAATCGGCTTTCCCTCGAGGCTTTCCCATGAGGCTTTCCCACGACGCTTTCCCACCAGGCTTTCCAACGAGGCTTTCCCCAGTGATGTCCCACGTGCCACCGCGGTGTCAGTCGATCCTCGGTTTGAAAGTCGAGGCAGTGCCGGGGAAACAGGCTTCCCTGGAATGGACTGAGACATCTGGGGGACTCTGGGAATGGTGACACGACCCTGGAGTTCCTCTCGCCTTTCCTGTGGAGAGCCCCTCTTGATATGTGACGGGAACGCCGGAATTCTTTTCCAAATACGCAGGGAAAGGATCCCTCCTGTCGAGCTAGGAGGCGGAAACAGGGCTCCTCTGGATGTGGGGGGACTCTCGTGCTTCCTCTCGAGTGGAGACGGGTATGTCAGGGAACTTCTTGAGATGCAGCAAGGGTGTGAAGGGCCCTTTGGAAGGTCCAGAGGTTAGGTGTGATTAGCCTCGAGTCGCCTCTGCGGAAATGGGGCTCATCTCGTCTGGAGGGAAGAACCTCCTGGATTTTCTCGAGTTGTGGCAGGTTCTCTCGACTTATGACGGGGACCTCAGGGACTCGCTCTGGTGGCCTCAGGAAGGCCAGTCCCCATGCGAGTGGCTCGGGGGCCTCTCGGATTTCACTCCCGTCGATGCCGGGCCTAAGGCCTTGTGTGGAGTCGGTGCAGGAACCTGAGGATTCCTCTCCTTGCTGACATGGATCTTGGGTACTTCTGGAGTCTCCCCAGGGGAGTCAGTCCTCGTCTCGAGTGGGCGCATGCACATGCGCTTACCTCCCGAGCTGTAGCTGCAGTATCTCGCTTCCCTTCTTGTGGAGTAAGGGATCTGTGGCTTTCCCTCGAGTCTTTCCCACGAGGCTTTCCCACGAGGCTTTCCCAAAGGGCTGTCCCACATGCCACCGTTGTGTGGAGTCGATCCTCGGCTTGAGAGCCAAGGCAATGCAGGGAAAACAGGTTTCCGTGAAATGGACTGAGACACGTGGGGACTCTGGGAATGGTGGCACCACCCTGGAGTTCCTCTCGCCTTTCCTGTGGAGAGCGACTCCTCTTGAGACGCTATGGGAACGTCGGAATTCTTTCCCGACAACGCAGGGAAAGGATCCCTCTCTCGAGCTAGGAGACGGAAACGGGGCTCCTCTGGATGTGGCAGGCCTCTCGTGCTTCCTCTCGAGTGGAGAAAGGTATGTCAGGGAACTTCTTGAGTTGCAGCAAGGACGTGAAGGACCCTTTTGGAAGTTTCAGAGGTTAGGTGTGATTAGCCTCGAGACGTCTCAGCGGAAATGGGCCTCATCTCGCCTGGAGGGAGAACCTTCTGGATTTTCTCGAGTTGCGGCAGGTGCTCTCGACTTACGACGGGGACCTCAGGACCCGCTCTCTTGTGGCCTCAGGAAAAGGCCAGTCCCCATGCGTGTTGCTCGGGGGCCTCTCGGGATTCCTCTCCCGTCGATGCCCGCGGCCTAAGACCTTGTGTGGAGTCGGTGCCGGAACCTGAGGATTCCTCTCCAGTGCTGACATGGATCTTGGGGGTACTAATGGAGTCTCCCTAGTGGAGGCAGTCCTCGTCTCGAGTCGGGGCATGCACGTGCGATTCCTCCCGAGCTGAAGCAGCAGTGTCACGCATCCCTTCGCGTGGATCAAGGGATCTGTGTCTTTCCCTCGAGGCTTTCCACGAGGCTTTCCACGAGGCCTTCCCACAGGCTGTGCACGTGCCACCGTGGTGTGAGTCGATCCTCGGCTTCAAAGTCGAGGCAGTGCAGGGAAAACAGGTTTCCCTGGAATGGAATGAGACATCCGGGGGACTCTGGGAATGGTGGCACGACCCTGCAGTTCCTCTCCCCTTTCCTTTGGAGAGCGCCTCCTCTTGAGATGCGATGGGAATGCCGGGAATTCTTTCCCGACCAAGTAGGGAAGGATCCTCATCTTGAGCTACGAGCC
>NW_017198089.1:0-7822 GCF_001704415.2 Capra hircus
TTCTGGAGTCTCCCCAGGGGAGTCAGTCCTGGTCTCGAGTTTTGGGGATGCACGTGCGCTTTCCTCCCGAGCTCTAGCAGCATTGTCACGCTTCCCTTCGCGTGGAACAAGGGATCTGTGGCTTTCCCTCGAGGCTTTCCCAAGAGGCTTTCCAATGAATCCTTCCCACAGGCCTCTCCCACGTGCCACCATGGTGTGAGTCGATCCTCGGCTTGAAAGTCGGCAGTGCAGGGAAAACAGGTTTCCCTGGAATGGACTGAGACATCTGGGGGACTCTGGGAATGGTGGCCGGACCCTGGAGTTCCTCTCGCCTTTCCTGTGGAGAGCTCCTCTTTTTGAGATGCGACGGGAACGCAGGGAATTCTTTCCCGACCACGCAGGGAAAGGATCCCTCCTTTCGAGCTAGGAGGTGGAAACTGGGGCTCCTCTGGATGTGGGTGGGACTCTCGTGCTTCCTCTCGAGTGGAGACGGGTATGTCGAGGAACTTCTTGAATTGCAGCAAGGGTGTGAAGGACCCTTTTGGAAGTTCCAGAGGTTAGGTTGTGATTAGCCTCGAGACGCTGCTGCGGAAATGGGCCTAATCTCTCCTGGAGGGGAGAACCTCCTGGATTTTCTCGAGTTGCGGCAGGTGCTCTCGACTTATGATGGTGACCTCAGGGACCCGCTCTGGTGGCCTCAGGCAAGGCCAGTCCCCAGCGAATTGGTCGACGGCATCTCGGGATTCCTCTCCTGTCGATGCCGGGGCCTAAGACCTTGTGTGGGAGTCGGTGCCGGAACCTGAGGTTTCCTCTCCGGTGCTGACATGGATCTTAGGGTATTTCTGGAGTCTCCCCAGGGGAGTCAGTCCTCGTCTTCGTATTGGGGCATGCACGTGCGATTTCCTCTCGAGTTGTAGCAGCAGTGTCACGCTTCCCTTCGCGTGGATCAAGGGATCTGTGCCTTTCCCTCAAGGCTTGCCCAGGAGGCTTTCCCACAGGGCTGTCCCACGTGCCACCATGGTGTGAGTCAATCCTCGGCTTGAAAGTCGAGGCAGTGCAGGGAAAACAGGTTTCCCTGGAATGGACTGAGACATCTGGGGGACTCTGGGAATGGTGGCACGACCCTGGAGTTCCTCTCGCCTTTCCTGTGGAGAGCGCCTCCTCTTGAGATGCGACGGAAACGCCGGGAATTCTTTCCCGACCACACAGGGAAAGGATCCCTCCTCTCGAGCTAGGAGGCGGAAACGGGGCTCCTCTGGATGAGGGCGGGACTCTCGTGGTTCCTCTCGAGTGGAGACGGGCATGTCACGGAACTTCTTGAGTTGCAGCAAGAGTGTGAAGGACCCTTTGGAAGTTCCAGAAGTTAGGTGTGATTAGCCTCGAGACGCCTCAGCGGAAATGGGCCTCATCTCGCCTGGAGGGGGAACCTCCTGGATTTTCTCGAGTTGCGGCAGGTGCTCTCAACTTACGATGGGGACCTCAGGAACCCGCTCTTGTGGTCTCAGGAAAGGCCAGTCGCCATGCGAGTTGCTCGGGGGCCTCTTGGGATTCCTCTCCCGTCAATGCCGTGGCCTAAGACCATGTGTGGAGTAGGTGCTGGAATCTCAGCATTCCTTTCCAGTGCTGACATGGATCTTGGGGTACGTCTGGAGTCTCCTCAGGAGAGTCAGTCCTCGTCTCGAGTGGGGGCACGCACGTGCGCTTTCCTCCCGAGCTGAAGCAGCAGTGTCGTGCTTGCCTTCGCATGGATCAAGAGATAAGGGGCTTTCCCTCGAGGCTTTCCCACGAGGCTTTCCCATGAGGCTTTCCCACAGGGCTGTCCCACGTGCCACCGTGGTGTGAGTCGATCCTCGGCTTGAAAGTCGAGGCAATGCAGGGAATGCTGGTTTCCCTGGAATGGACTGAGACATCTGGGGGACTCTGGGAATGGTGGCCCGACCCTGGAGTTTCTCTCGCCTTTCCTGTGGAGAGCGCCTCCTCTTGAGAAGTGACGGAAACGCCGGGAATTCTTTCCCGACCCATGCAGGGAAAGGATCCTTCCTCTCGAGCTAGGAGGCGGAAACGGGGCTCCTCTGGATGTGGACGGGACTCTCGTGCTTCCTATCGAGTCGAGACAGGTATGTCGGGGAACTGCTTGAGTTGCAACATGGTTGTAAAGGACCCTTTGGAAGTTCCAGATGTTAGATGTGATTAGCCTGGAGACGCCACAGTGGAAATGGGCCTCGTCTCGCCTGGAGGGGAGAACCTCTTGGATTTTCTCGAGTTGCGGCAGGTGCTCTCGACTTACGACGGGGACCTCAGGGACCCGCTCTGGTGGCCTCAGGAAAGGCCAGTCCCCATGCGAGTTGCTCGGGGGCCTCTCGGGATTCCTCTCCCATCGATGCCGCGGCCTAAAGACCTTGTGTGGAGTCGCTGCCGGAACCTGAGGATTCCTCTCCAGTGCTGACATGGATCTTGGGGTACTTCTGGAGTCTCCCCAGGGGAGTCAGTCCTCGTCTCGAGTGGGGGCATGCACGTGCGCTTTCCTCCCGAGCTGTAGCAGCAGTGTCACGCTGCCCTTCGCGTGGATCAAGGGATCTGTGGCTTTCCCTCGAGGCTTTCCCACGAGGCTTTCCCACGAGGCTTTCTAACGAGGCTTTCCCACAGGGTGTCCCACGTGCCACCGTGGTGTGAGTCGATCCTCGGCTTGAAAGTCGAGGCAGTGCAGGGAAATCAGGTTTCCCTGGAACGGATGGAGACATCTGATTGTCTCTGGGAATGGTGGCACGACCCTGGAGTTCCTCTCGCCTTTCCTGTGGAGAGCGCCTGCTCTTGAGATGCGACGGGAACGCCGGGAATTCTTTCCCGACCACGCAGGGAAAGGATCCCTCCTCTCGAGCTAGGAGGCGGAAACGGGGCTCCTCTGGATGTGGCCAGGACTCTCGTGCTTCCTCTCAAGTGGAGCCGGGTATGTCGGGGAACTTCTTGAGTTGCAGCAAGGGTGTGAAGTACCCTTTGGAAGTTCCAGAGGTTAGGTGTGATTAGCCTCGAAACACCTCAGCGGAAATGGGCCTCATCTGGCCTGGAGGGGAGAACCTCCTGGATTTTCTCGAGTTGCAGCAGGTGCTCTCGACTTACGACGGGGACCTCAGGAACCCGCTCTGGTGGCCTCAGGAAAGGCCAGTCCCCATGCGAGTTTCTCGGGGGCCTCTCGGGATTCCTCTCCCTTCGATGTCGGGGCCTAAGACCTTGTGTGCAGTCGGTGCCGGAACCTGAGGATTCCTTTCCAGTGCTGACATGGATCTTGGGGTACCTCTGGAGTCTCCCCAGGGGATTCAGGCCTCGTCTCGAGTGGGGGCATGAGTGTGCCCTTTCCTCCCATGCTGTAGCAGCAGTGTCATGCTTCTGCTTGCGTGGACCAAGGGATCTGTGACTTTCCCTCGAGTCTTTCCCTCGAGGCTCTCCCACAGGGCTGTCCCACGTGTCTCGGTGGTGTGAGTCGATCCTCGGCGTGAAAGCCGAGGCAGTGCAGGGAAAACAGGTTCCTGTGGAATGGACTGAGACATCTGGGGGAGTCTTGGAATGGTGGCACGACCCTGCAGTTCCTCTCCCCTTTCCTTTGGAGAGCGCCTCCTCTTGAGATGCGATGGGAATGCCGGGAATTCTTTCCCGACCATGTAGGGAAAGGATCCCTCATCTCGAGCTACGAGCCGGAAACGGAGCTCCTCTGGATGTGGCCGGGACCCTCGTGTTTCCTCTTGAGTGGAGACGGGTATGTCGGGGAACTTCTTGAGTTGCAGCATGACTGTGAAAGACTCTTTTGAAGTTCCAGAGTTCACGTGTGATTAGCCTCGAGACACCTCAGTGGAAACGGGCCTCATCTCGCCTGCAGGGGAGAACCTCCTGGATTTTCTCGAGTTGCGTCAGGTGCTCTCGAGTTACGACGGAGACATCAGGGACCCGCTCTGGTGACCTCAGGAAAGGCCAGTCCCCATGCGAGGTGCTAGGGGGCCTCTCAGGATTCCTCTCCCGTCGATGCCGGGGCCTAAGACCTTGTGTGGAGTCGGGACCGGAACCTGAGGATTCCTCTCCAGTGCTGACATGGATCTTGGCGTACTTCTGGAGTCTCCCAAGCTTGCGTCAGTTCTCGGCTCGAGTGGGGTCATGCACGTGCGCTTTAATCCCGAGCGGTAGCAGCAGTGTCGCGCTTCCCATCTCGTGGATCAAGGTATCTGTGGCTTTCCCTCGAGGCTTTCCCACGAGGCTTTCCCACGAGGCTTTGCCACAGGGCTGTCCCACGTGCCACCAGTGGTGTGAGTCGATCCTCGGCTTGAAAGTCGAGTCAGTGCGGGGAAACAGGTTTCCCTGGAATGGACTGAGACATCTGGGGGACTCGGAGAATGGTGGCATGTCCCTGGAGTTCCTCTCGCCTTTCCTGTGGAGAGCGCCTCCTCTTGAGATGCGACGAGAACGCCGGGAATTCTTTCCCGACCTCGAAGGGAAAGGATCCCTCCTCTCGAGCTATGAGGCGGAAACGGGGCTCCTCTGGATGTGGGCGGAACTATCGTGCTTCCTCTTAAGTGCAGACGGGTATGTCGGGGAACTTCTTGATTTGCAGCAAGGGTGTGAAGGACCCTTTGGAAGTTCCAGAGTTTAAGTGTGCTTAGCCTTGAGATGTGTCAGCGGAAATAGGCTTCATTTTGCCTGGAGGGGAGAACATCCTTGATTTTCTCCAGTTGCGGCAGGTGCTCTCGACTTACAATGGGGACCGCAGGGACCCGCTCTGGTGGCCTCAGGAAAGGCCAGTCAAGATCCAAGACAGCATTGGAGAGGGAGAGACATCACGAGAGGCTCCCGAGCAACTCGCATGGGGAGTGGCCTTTCCTGAGGCCACCAAAGCGGGTCCCTGAGGTCCCCGTCGTAAGTCGAGAGCACCTGGCGCAACTCGAAAAAATCCAGGAGGTTCTCCCCTCCAGGCGAGATGAGACCCATTTGCGCTGAGGCATCTCGAGGCTAATCACACCTAACCTCTGGAACTTCCAAAGGGCCCTTCACACCATTGCTGCAACTCAAGAAGTTCCCCGACATACCCGTTTCCACTCGAAAGGAAGCACGAGAGTTCCCGCCCACAACCAGAAGAGCCCCGTTTCAGCCTCATAGCTCGAGAGGAGGGATCCTTTCCCTTCGTGGTCGGGAAAGAATTTCCGGCGTTCCCATCCCATCTCAAGAAGAGGCGCTCTCCAAAGGAAAGGCGAGAGGAACTCAGGGTCGTGCCACCATTCCCAGAGCCCCCAGATGTCTCAGTCCGATTCCAGGGAAACCTGTTTCCCCGCAATGCCTCGACTTTCAAGCCGAGGATCGACTCAGAACTCGGTGGCACGTGGGAGAGCCCTGTGGAAAAGCCTAGTGGGAAAGCCTCGTGGGAAAGCCTACTGAGAAAGCCACAGATCCCTGGATCCACGCAAAGGGAAGCGTGACACTGCTGCTAAGCTCGGGAGTAAAGCACACGTGCACGCCACACTCGGCCGACGAGGACTGACTGCCGCTGGGAGACTCCAGAAGTACGCCCAAGATACATGTCAGCACTGGAGAGGAATCCTCAGGTTCCGGCACCGACTCCACACAATGTCTCAGGCCCCGGCATAGACGGGAGAGGAATCGCTGAGAGGCCCCACGAGCAACCTCGCATGGGGACTGGGCCTTTCCTGAGGGCACCTAGAGCGTGTCCCTGAGGTCCCCGTCGGAATCCGAGAGCACCTGCGGCAACTCGAGAAAATCCAGGAGGTTCTCCCCTGCCAGGCGAGATGAGGCCCATTTCCGCTGAGGAGTCTCGAGGCTTATCACACCTAAACTCTGGAACTTTCAAAAGGGTCCTTCACACCTTGGCTGCAACTCAAGAAGTTCCCCGACATACCCGTCTTCACTCGAGAGGAAGTACGAGAGTGCCGCCCTCATCCTTAGGAGCCGCCTTTTCCGCTTCCTAAGCTCGAGAGGAGGGATCCTTTCCCTGCGTGGTCGGGAAAGAATTCCCGGCGTTCCCGTCGCATCTCAAGAGGAGGCACTCTCCACAGGAAAGGCGAGAGGAACTCCAGGTCACGCCACCATTCCCAGAGTCCCCCAGATGTCTCAGTCCATTCCAGGGAAACCTGTTTCCCTGACTGCCTCGACTTTCAAGCCGAGGATCGACTCACACCACGGTGGCACGTGGGACAGCCCTGTGGGAAAGCCTCGTGGGAAAGCCTTGAGGGAAGCCACAGATCCCTTGTTCATCGCGAAGGGAAGCGTGACACTGCTGCTACAGCTCGGGAGGAAAGCGAACGTGCATGCCCCCACTCGAGACGAGGACTGACTCCCCTGGGGAGATTCCAGAAGTACCCCAAGATCCATGTCAGCACTGGAGAGGAATCCTCAGGTTCGGCACCGATCCACAAAAGGTCTTAGGCCCCGGCATCGAGGTAGAGGAATACCGAGAGGCCCCCGAGCAACTCCATGGGGACTGGCCTTTCCTGAGGCCACCAGAGCGGGTCCCTGAGGTCCCGTCGTAAGTCGAGAGCACCTGCCGCAACTCGAGAAAATCCAGGAGGTTCTCCCCTCCAGGCGAGATGAGGCCCATTTCCGCTGAGGAGTCTCGAATCTTATCACACCTAACCTCTGGAACTTCCAAAGGGTCCTTCACACCCTTGCTGCAACTCAAGAAGTTCCCCGACATAACCGTCTCACTGAAGAGGAAGCACGAGAGTCCCGCCCACATCCAGAGGAGCACCGTTTACGCCTCTTAGCTCGAGAGGATGGATCCTTTCCCTGCGTGGTGGGAAAGAATTGCCTGCATTCCCGTCGCATCTCATGAGGAGGCGGTCTCCTCAGGAAAGGCGAGAGGAACTCAAGAGTCGTGCCACCATTCCCAGAGTCCCCCAGATGTCTCAGTCCATTCCAGGGAATACTGTTTTCCTGCACTGCCTCGATTTTCATGCCGAGGATCGACTCACACCACGGTGGCACGTGGGACAGCCCTGTGGGAAAGCCTCCTGGGAAAGCCTCATGTGATAGCCTCAAGGGAAAGACACTGATCCCTTGATCCACTCGACGGGAAGGGTGACACTGCTGTTACAGCTGGGGAGGGAATCGAACTGCATGCCGCCACTCGAGACGAGGACTGACTCCCCTGGGGAGACACCAGAAGTACCCCAAGATCCATGTCAGCAGTGGAGAGGAATCCTCAGGTTGCGTCACCGACTCCACTCAAAGTCTTAGGCCCCGGCATCGACGGTAGAGGAATTCCGAGCGGCCCCAAACATCTCGAATGGGGACTGGCCTTTACTCAGGCCACCAGAGCGGTCCCTGAGGTCCCCGTCGTAAGTCGACAGCACCTGCCGCACCTCGAGAAAATCCAGGAGGTTCTCCCCTCCAGGCGAGATGAGGCCCTTTTCTGCTGAGGCGTCTCGAGGTTAATCACACCTAACCTCTGGAACTTCCAAAGGGTCCTTCACACCCTTGCTGCAACTCAAGAAGTTCCCCGACATAACCGTCTCCACTGGAGAGGAAGCACGACAGTCCCGCCCACATCCAGAGGAGCCCCGTTTCTGCCTCATAGCTCGAGAGGATGCATCCTTTCCCTGCGTGGTCCGGAAAGAATTCCCGGAGTTCCCGTCGCATCTCAAGAGGAGGCGCTCTCCACAGGAAAGGCGAGAGGAACTCCAGGTCGTGCCACCATTCCCAGAGTTCCCCAGATGTCTAAGTCCATTCAAGGGAAACCTGTTTTCCCTGCACTGTCTCGACTTTCAGCAGAGGATCACTCACACCACGGTGGCACGTGGGACAGCCCTGTGGGAAAGCCTCGTGGAAAAGCCTCGAGGGAAGCTCAAGG
>NW_017198090.1:0-7822 GCF_001704415.2 Capra hircus
GAGAAGAAAATCCAGGAGGTTCTTCCCTTCAGACGAGGAGTGGGGAGTCCCAATTTCCACATGAGGCGACCGAGCTAATCACACCTAATCTGCTGGACCTTCCAAAGGGCCCTTCACACCCTTGCTGCAACTCAAGAAGTTCCCTGACATACCCGTCTCCACTCGAGAGGAGAGCACGAGAGTCCGCCCACATCCAGAGGAGCCCTGTTTCCGCCTCCTAGCTCGACAGGAGGGATCCTTTCCTGCGTGTTCGGAAAAGAATTCCTGGGTTCCCGTAACATATCAAGAGGGGGCGCTCTCCACAGGAAAGGCGAGAGGAACTCCAGGGTCGTGCCACCATTCCAGAGTCCCCAGATGTCTCAGTCCATTCCAGGGAAGCCTGTTTCCCCGGCACTGCCTCGACTTTCAAACCGAGGATTGAATGACACCACGGTGGCAGGTGGGACATCACTGGGGGAAAGCCTCGTTGAAAAGCTGGTGGGAAAGCGTCGTGGGAAAGCCTCATGGGAAAGCCTCGAGGGAATGCCATAGATCCTATGATCCACGGGAAGGGAAGCGTGACACTGCTGCTACAGCTCGGGAGGAAAGCGCACGTGCATAACCCCACTGGAGACGAGGACTCCCCTGGGGAGAATTCAGAAGTACCCAAGAGCGATGTCAGCACTGCAGAGGAATTCTCAGTTTCCGACACCAACTCCACCCAAGGTCTTAGGGCCGGCATCGATGGGAGAGGAATCCGAGCGGCCCCGAGCAAATCGCATGGGGACTGGCCTTTCCTGAGGCCACCAGAGCGTGTCCCTGAGGTCCCTGTCGTAAGTCGAGAGCACCTGCCGCAACTCGAGAAAATCCAGGAGGTTCTGCCCTCCAGGCGAGATGAGGCCCATTTCGCTGAGGCGTCTAGAGGCTAATCACACCTAATCTCTGGAACTTCCAAAGGGTCCTTCACACCCTTGCTGCAACTCAAGAATTTCCACGACATACCCGTCTCCACTCGAGAGGAAGCACAAGAGCTCCGCTCACATCCAGAGGATCCCCGTGTCCGCCTCGTAGCTCGAGAGGAGGGATCCTTTCCCTGTGTGGTTGGGAATGAATTCCCGGCATTCCCGTCGCATCTCAAGATGAGGCGCTCTCCACAGGAAAGGCGAGAGGAACTCAAGGGTCGTGTCACCATTCGCAGAGTCCCCAGATGTCTCAGTCCATTCCAGGGAAACCTGTTTTCCCTGCACTGCCTTGACTTTCTAGCCGAGGATCGACTCACACCACGGTGGCACGTGGGACAGCCCTGTGGAAAGCCTCGTGGGAAAGCCCCATGGGAATGCCTCGTGGAAAGTCTCTAGGGAAGCCACAGATCCCTTGATACACGCGAAGGGAAGCGTGACACTGCTGCTACAGCTCTGGAGGAAATCCCACGTGCATGCCCCCACTAGAGACTACGACTGACTCCCCTGGGGAGACTCCAGAAGTACCCCAAGATCCATGTCAGCACTGGAGAGGAATCCTCAAGTTCCGGCACCGAAATCACACAAGGTCGTAGGCCCCGGCATCGACGGGAGAGGAATCCCGAGAGGCCCCTGAGCAACGCGCATGTGGACTGGCCTTTCCTGAGTCCACCAGAGCGGGTCCCTGAGGTCCCCGTCATAAGTCGAGAGCACCTGCCGCAACTCGAGAAAATCCAGGAGGTTCTCTCCTCCAAGCAAGATGAGGCCCATTACCGCTGAGGCGTCTCGAGGCTAATCACACCTAACCTCTGGAACTTCCAAAGGGTCCTTCACACCCTTGCTGCAACTCAAGAAGCTCCCCCATATACCCGTCTCCACTCGAGAGGAAGCCCGAGAGTCCCCCACATCCAGAGGAGCCCCGTTACTGCCTCCTAGCTCGAGAGGAGGGATCCTTTCACTGAGTGGTCGGTCAAGTATTCCCGGAGTTCACGTCTCATCTCAAGAGGAGGCGCTCTCCACAGGAAAGGCGAGAGGAACTCCAGATTCGTGCACCCATTCCCAGAGCCCCCAGATATCTCAGTCCATTCCATGGAAACCTGTTTCTCCTGCACTGCCTCGACTTTCTAGCCTAGGATCGACACACAACACGGTGACTCGTGGAACAGCCCTGTGGGAAAGCCACGTGGGAAAGCCTCGGGAAAGGGAAATCCACAGATCCCTTGATCCACGCAAAGGGAAGCGCGAAACTGCTGCTACAGCTCGGGAGGAAAGCGCACGTGCAAGCCCCACTCGTGACGAGGACTGACTCACTGGGGAGACTCCAGAATTACACCAAGATCCATGTCAGCACTGGAGAGGAATCCTCAGGTTCCGGCACCGATCCACACAAGATCATAGGCCCTGGCATCAACGGGAGAGGAATCCCGGGAGGCCCATGAGCAACTCCCATGGGGACTGGCCTTTCCTGAGGCCACCAGAGCGGGTCCCTGAGGTCCCCTTCGTAAGTCGAGAGCACATGCCGCAACTCGAGAAAATCCAGGAGGTTCTCCCCTCCAGGCGAGATGAGGCCCATTTCCGCCGAGGCGCCTCGAGGCTATTCACACCTAAACTCTGGAACTTCCAAAGGGTCCTTCACACCCTTGCTGCAACTCAAGAAGTTCCCCGACATTCCCGTCTCCACTCGAGAGGAAGCACGAGAGTCCCGGCCACATCCAGAGGAGCCCCGTTTCCATCTCCTAGCTAGAGAGGAGGGATCCTTTCCCTGCGAGGTCGGGAAAGTATTCCCGGCGTTCCCGTTCCATCTCAAGAGAAGGCGCTCTCCACAGGAAAGGCGAGAGGAACTCCAGGGTCGTGCCACCATTCCCAGAGTCAACCAGATGTCTCCGTCCATTCCAGGGAAATCTGTTTTCCCTGCACTGCCTCGACTTTCAAGCCGAGGATCGACTCTCACCACGGTGGCACGTGGGACAGCCCTGTGGGAAAGCCTCGTGGGAAAGCCTCTTTGGGAAGCCTCGTGGGAATGCCTCGAGGGAAAGCCACAGATCCCTTGATCCATGCGAAGGGAAGCGCGACACTGCTGCTACAGCTCAGGAGGAAAGCGCACGTGCATGCCCCCACTCGAGACGAGGACTGACTCCCCTGGGGAGACTCCAGAAGTACCCCAAGATCCATGTCTGCACTGCACAGGAATCCTCAGTTTCCGGCACTGACTCCACACAAGGTCTTAGGCCCCAGCATCGACGGGAGAGGAATCCCGAGAGGCCCCATGCAACTCGCATGGGGACTGGCCTTTCTTGAGGCCACCAGAGAGGGTCCCTGTCGTCCCCGTCGTAAGACGAGAGCACCCGCCGCAACTCGAGAAAATCCAGGAGGTTCTCCCCTCCAGGCGAGATGAGGCCCATTTCCGCTGAGGCGTCTCAAGGGTGTTCACACCTAACCTCTGGAACTTCCAAAGGGTCCTTCACACCCTTGCTGCAACTCAAGAAGTTCCCTGACATACCGTCTCCACTCGAGAGGAAGCACGAGAATCTCGCCCACATCCAGAGGAGCGCCGTTTCCGCCTCCTAGCTCGAGAGGAGGGATCCGTTCACTGCGTGCTCGGGAAAGAATTGCCGGCTTTTCCGTCGCATCTCAAGAGGAGGCGCTCTCCACAGGAAAGGCGAGAGGAACTCCAGGGTCGTTCCACCATTCCCAGAGTCCCCCAGATGTCTCAGTCCATTCCAGGGAATACTTTTTTCCCTGCACTGCCTCGACTTTCAAACCGAGGATCGACTCACACCACGGTGGCACGTGGGAGAGCTCTGTGTGAAAGCCTCTTGGGAAAGCCTCGTGGGAAAGCCTCAAGGGAAAGCCCCTGGTCCCTTGATCCACGCGAAGGGAAGGGTGACAGTGCTGCTACAGCTCGGAGGAAAGCGCAGGTGCATGCCCCACTCGAGACGAGGACTGACTCCACTGGGGAGACTCCAGAAGTACCCCAAGATCCATGTCGGCACTGGTGAGGAATGCTCAGGTTCCGGCACCGACTCCACACAGAATCTTAGGCCCCGGCATAGACGGGCGAGGAATCCCGAGAGGCCCCCGAGCAACTCGCATGGGGACTGGCCTTTCCTGAGGTCACCAGAGCGGGTCCCTGAAGTCCCCGTCATAAGTCGAGAGCACCTGCCGTAACTCGAGAAAATTCAGGAGGTTCTCCCTCCAGGCGAGACGAGGCCCATTTCCGCTGAGGCGTCTCGAGGCTAATCAAACCTAACCTCTGGAACTTCCAAAGGGTCCTTCACACCCTTGCTGCAACTCAAGAAGTTCCCCGACATACCCGACTCCACTCGAGAGGAAGCACGAGAGTTCCGCCACATCCAGAGGAGCCCCGTTTCCGCTTCCTAGCTTGAGAGGAGGGATCCTTTCCCTGCGTGGTCGGGAAAGAATTCCCGGCGTTCCCGTCGCAACTCAAGAGGAGGCGCTCTCCACAGGAAATGCGAAAGTAATTCCAGGGTCGTGCCACCATTCCCAGAGTCTCCCAGAGGTCTCCGTCCAATCCAGGGAAACCTGTTTTCCCTGCACTGCATTGACTTTCAAGCCGAGGATCGACTCACACAACGGTGGCACGTGGGACAGCCCTGTGGGAAAGCCTCGTGGGAAAACCTCGTGGGAAAGCCTCCAGGGAAACCTAGTGATCCCTTGATCCACTCGATGGGAAGCGTGACACTGATGCTACAGCTCGGAAGGAAAGCGCACGTGCATGCCGCCACTCGAGACGACGAGTGACTCCCCTGGGGGAGACTCCGGCAGTACCCCAAGATCCATGTCAGCACTGGAGAGGAATCCTCAGGTTCCGGGCACCGAGTCCACACAAGGTCTTAGGCCCCGGCATCGACGGGAGAAGAATCCCGAGAGGCCTCCGGAGCAACTGGCCTGGGGACTGGCCTTTCCTGAGGCCACCAGAGCGGGTCCCTGAGGTCCCCGTGGTAAGTCGAGAGCACCGCCGCTAACTCTTGAAAAATCCAGGAGGTTCTCCCCTCCAGGCGAGATGAGGCCCTTTTCGGATAGAGGCTCCTCGAGGCTAATCACACCTAAACGCTGGAATTTCCCAAGGATCCTTAACACCCTTGCTGCAACGCAAGAAGTTCCCCGACATACCCGACTCCACTCGAGAAGAAGGACGAGAGTCCCGCCCACTATCCAGAGGAGCCCCGTTTCCGCCTCATAGCTCTAGAGGAGTGATCCTTTCCCTGCGTGGTCGGGAAAGAATTCCCGGCGTTCTTGTCGCATCTCAAGAGGAGCGCTCACCACTTGAAACGCGGAGAAAGAACTCCAGGTTTGTGCCACCGTTCCCACACTCCCCCAGATGTCTCATTCCATTCCACGGAAACCTGTTTTCCCTGCACTGCCTCGACTTCCAAGCTGAGGATAGACTCACACTACGGTGGCATGTGGGACAGCCCTTTGGGAAAGCCTGGTGGGAAAGTCTCCTGGGAAAGCCTCGAGGGAAAGCCACAGATCCCATGATCCACGCGAAGGGAAGCGAGACACTGCTGCTACAGCCTCAGGAGGAAAACACACGTGCATGTCCCCTCTCGCGACGAGGAATGACTCCCCTGGGAGACACCAGAAGAACCCAAGATCCATATCAGCACTGGAGAGGAATCCTCAGGTTCCGGCACAGACTCCACACAAGGTCTCAGGCCCCGGCATCGATGGGAGAGGAATCCCGAGAGGCCCGAGCAACTGCATGGGTACTGCCTTTCCTGAGGCCACCAGAGCGGGTCCCTGAGGTCCCAGTCGTAAGTCGAGAGCACCTGCCACAACACGAGAAAATCAGGAGGTTCTCCCCTCCAGGCGAGATGAGGCCCCATTTCCCCTGAGGCGTCTCGAGGCTAATCACACCTAACATCTGGAACTTCCAAAGGGTCCTTCACACCCTTGCGGCAACTCAACAAGTTCCCCCACATACCCTTCTCCACTCGAGAGGAAGCACGAGAGTCCCGCCCACATCCAGAGGAGCCCCGTTTCCGCCTCCTAGCTCGAGAGGAGGGATCCTTTCCCTGCGTGATCGGGATAGAATACCCGGTGTTCCCGTCACATCTCAAGAGAAGGCGCTCTCCTCAGGAAAGGCGAGAGGAACTCCAGGGGTCGTGCCACCATTCCAGAGTCCCCTGGATGTCTCAGTCCATTCCAGGGAAACCTGTTTTCCATGCACTGCCTCGACTTTCAAGCCGAGGATCGACTCACACCACGGTGGCACGTGGGACAACCCTGTGGGAAAGCCTCGTGGAAAAGCCTCTTGGGAAAGCCTCGAAGGAAAGCCACAGATCCGTTGATCCACGCGAAGGGAAGCGTGACACTGCTGCTACAGCTCGGGAGGAAAGCGCACGTGCATGCCCCCACTCGAGTAGAGGACTGACTGCACTGGGGGAGACTCCAGATAGTACACCAAGATCAAATGTCAGCACTGGAGAGGAATCCTCAGGTTGCACCGACTCCACACAAGATCTTAGGCCCCGCATCAACGGGAGAGGAATCCGAGAGGCCCCGAGCAACTCACATGGGGACTGGCCTTTCCTGAGGCCCCAGAACGGGTCCTGAGGTCCCCGTCGTAAGTCGAGAGCACCTGCCGCAAATCGAGAAAATCCAGGAGGTTCTCCCCATCCAGGCGAGATGAGGCCATTTCCGCTGAGGCGTCTCGAGGCTAATCACACCTAACATCTGGAACTTCCAAAGGGTCCTTCACACCCTTGCTGCAACTCAAGAAGTTCCCCGACATACACGTCTCCACTCGAGAGGAAGCACGAGAATCCCGCCCACATCCAGAGGAGGCCCGTTTCCACCTCCTAGCCCGAGAGGAGGGATCCTTTCCCTGCATGGTCGGGAAAGAATTCCCGGCGTTCCCGTCACATCTCAAGAGGAGGCGCTCTCCACAGGAATGGCGAGAGGAACTCCAGTGTCGTGCCGCCATTCCCAGAGTCCCCCAGATGTCTCAGTCCATTCCAGGGAAACCTGTTTTCCCTGCACTGCCTCGACTTTCAAGCCGAGGATCGACGCACACCTCGGTGGCACGTGGGACCGCCCTGTGGAAAGCCTCGTGGGAAAAGCCTCGTGGGAAAGCCTCTAGGGAAAGACACAGATCCCTTGATCCACGCGAAGGTAAGCGTGACACTGCTGCTTCAGCTCGGGAGGAATCGCACGTGCATGCCCAACTCGAGACGAGGACTGACTCCCTGGGGAGACTCCAGAAGTACCCCAAGATCCATGTCGGCACTGTAGAGAATCCTCAGGTTCCGACACTGACTCCACACAAGCCTTAGGCCCAAGCATCGGGGAGAGAAATCCCTAGAGGCCCCGAGCAACTCGCAATGGGACTGGCCTTTCCTGAGGCCACCAGAGTGGGTCCCTGAGGTCCCAGTCGTAAGTCGAGAGCACCTGCCGCAACTCGAGAAAATCCAGGAGGTTCTCCTTCCAGGCGAGAAGAGTCTCATTTCCGCTGAGGTTTCTCGAGGCTAATCACACCTTATCTGGAACTTCCAAAGGGTCCTTCACACCCTTGCTGCAACTCAAGAAGTTCCCCGACATGCCCGTCGCCACTCGAAGGAAGCACGAGAATCCCACCCACACCCAGAGGAGCCCTGTTTCCGCGTCTAGCTCGAGAGGTGGATCCTTTCCCTGCGTGGTCGGGATAAGAATTCCCGGTGTTCCCGTCACATCTCAAGAGGAGCGCTCTCCACAGGAAAGGCGAGAGGAACTCCAGGGTCGGCCACCATTCCCAGAGTCCCCTGGATGTCTCAGTCCATTCCAGGGAAACCTTTTTTCCCTGCACTGCTTCGACTTTCAAGCGAGGATCGACTCACACCACGGTGGCACGTGGGACAGCCCTGTGGGAAGCCTCGTGGAAA
>NW_017198091.1:0-7822 GCF_001704415.2 Capra hircus
GATGAGGACTGACTCCCCTGGTGAGACTCCAGAAGTATGGAAAGATTCATGTGTCAGCACTGGAGAGCATCCTCAGGGTCTGGCCCCGACTCCACACATGGTCTTAGGCACCGGCATCGATGGGAGAGGAATCCCTATAGGCCCCATGGTAACTCGCATGGGGACTGGCCTTTCCTGAGGCCACCAGAGCGAGTCCCTGAGGTCCCCGTTGTAACTCGAGAGCACCTACCACAACTCGGTAAAATCCAGGAGGTTCTCCCCTCCAGGCGAGATGAGGCCCATTTCCGCTGAGGCGTCTCGAAGCTAATCACACCTAACCTCTGGAACTTCAAAGGGTCCTTCACACCCTTGCTGCAACTCAAGAAGTTCCCCGACATACCCGTCTCCACTCGAGAGGAAGCACGAGAGTGCCCACATCAGAGGAGCCCCTTTTCTCCCTCATAGCTCGAGACGAGGGATCCTTTCACTGTGTGTCGGGAAAGAATTCCTGGGTTCCCGTCGCATCTCCAGAGGAGGCGCTCTCCACAGAAAGGCGAGAGGAACTCCAGGGTCGTGCCACCATTCCCAGAGTCCCCCAGATATCTCAGTCCATTCCAGGGAAACCTGTTTTCCCTGCACTGCCTCGACTTTCAAGCCGAGGATCGACTCACACCACGGTGGCACGTGGGACAGCCCTGTGGAAAGCCTCGTGGAAAACCTCGTGGGAAATCCTCGAGGAAAGCCACAGATCCCTTGATCCACACCAAGGGAAGCGTGACACTGCTGCTACAGCTCCGGAGGAAAGCGCACGTGCATGCCACCACTGGAGACGAGGACTGACTTCCCTGGGAGACTCCAGAAGTCCCTCAAGATCCTTGTCAGCACTGGAGAGGAATCCTGAGGTCCGGCACCATCTCCACACAATGTCTTAGGCCCTGGCATCGACGGGAGAGGAATCCTGAGAGGCCCCGAGCAATTCGCATGGGGACTGGTCTTTCCTGAGGTCACCAGAGCAGGTCCCTGAGGTCCCGGTCGTAAGTTGTGAGCACCTGACTCTGGAGAAAATCCAGGAGGTTCTCCCCTCCAGGCGAGATGAGGCCCATTTCCGCTGAGGCGTCTTGGGCTAATCACACCTAACATCTGGAACTTCCAAAGCGTCGTTCACACCCTCGCTGCAACTCAAGAAGTTCCCCGACATACCCGTCTCCACTCGAGAGGAAGCACAGGAGTCCTGCCCACATCCAGATGAGCCCCGTTTCCGCCTCATAGCTCGAGAGGTGGGATGCTTTCGCTGCGTGGTTGGGAAAGAATTCCCGGCGTTCCCGTCGCATCTCAAGAGGAGGCGCTCTCCTCAGGAAAGGCGAGAGGAACTCCAGCGTCGTGCCACCATTCCCACAGTCCCCCAGATGTCTCAGTCCATTCCAGGGAAAACTGTTTTCCCTGCACTGCCTCGACTTTCAAGCCGAGGATAGACTCTCACCACGGTGGCACGTGGGACAGCCCTGTGGGAAAGCCTCGTGGGAAAGCATCGAGGGAAAGCCACTGCTCCCTTGATCCACGTGAAGGAAGCGTAACACTCCTGCAGGAGCTCGGAGGAAAGCGCACGTTCCTGCCCCACTCGAGTCGAGTCTGACTCCCCTGGGGAGACTCCAGAAGTACCCAAAGATCCATGTCAGCACTGGAGAGGAATCCTCAGGTTCCGGCATCGACTCCACACAAGGTCTTAGGCCCGGCATTGACGGGAGAGGAATCCCGAAAGGCTCTCTTGCAACTCCCATGGGCACTGGCCTTTCCTGAGGCCACCAGAGCGGGTCGCTGAGGTCCCTGTCGTAACTCGAGAGACCCTGCCCAACTCTAGAAAATCCAGGAGGTTCTCCCCTCCAGGCGAGATGAGGCCCATTTCCTCGGAGGCATCTGGAGGCTCATCACACCTAAACTCTGGAAATTCAAAAGGGTCCTTGCTGCAACTCAAGAAGTTCCCCGACATACCCGTCTCCACTCGAGAGGAAGCACGAGGGTCCCGCCCACATCCAGAGGAGACGCCGTTTTGGTATCGAAGCTCGACATGAGGGATCCTTTCCCTGCTTGGTCAGGAAATAATTTCCTCGCATTTCAAGGGAGCGCTCTCCACAGGAAAGGCGAGAGGAACTCCAGGGTCGTGCCACATTCACAGAGTCGCCCAGATGTCTCAGTCCATTCCAGAGTAAACTGTTTTCCTGCACTGCCTCGAATTTCACGGCGAGGATCGACTCACACCACGGTGGCACGTGGGATAGCCCTGTCGGAAAGCCTCGTGGGAAATCCTCTTGGAAAAGCCTCGAGGGAAAGCCACAGATCCCTTGATCCACGCGAAGGGAAGCGTGACACTGCTGCTACAGCTTGGGAGGAAAGCGCACCTGCATGCCCCCACTCAGACGAGGACTGACTCCCCTGGGGAGACTCCAGAAATTCCCCAAGATCCATGTCATCCCTGGAGAGGAATCCTCAGGTTCCGGCACCGACTACACACAAGGTCTTAGGCCCCGGTATCGACGGGAGAGGAATCCCGAGAGGCCACCGGAGCAACTTGTATGGGACTGGGCCTTCCTGAGGCCACCACACCGGTCCCCTGAGGTCCCCGTCGTATGTCGAGAGCAACCTGCCTGTAACTGGGAGAAAATCCAGGAGGTTCTGCCCTCCAGGCGAGATGAGGCCCATTTCCGCTGAGGGCGTCTCGAGGCCTAATCACACCTAACCTCTGGAACTTCCAAAGGGTCCTTCACACCCCTTGCTCCAACTCAAGAAGTTCCCCGACATACCCGTCTCCCACTCGAGAGGGAAGCACGAGAGTCCCGCCCACATCCAGAGGATCCCCGTTTCCGCCTCCTAGTTAAGAGGAGGGATTCTTTCCCCTGCGTGGGTGGGAAAGAATTCCCCGTGTTCCCGTCGCATCTCCAAGAGGAGGAGATCTCCACAGGAAAGGCGAGAGGGACTCCAGGGTCTTGCCAGCATTCCAAGAGTCCCCAGATGTCTAAGTCCATTCCAGAAGAACCTGTTTTCCCTGCACTGCTCGAATTTCACGGCCGAGGATCGACTCACACCACCGTGGCACGTGGACAGCCCTGTTGGAAAGCCTCGTGTGAAAGCCTCAATTGAAAGCGACAGATCCCTTGATCCACACGTCAGAAAAGCGTGACACTGCTGCTACAGCTCGTGAGGAATTGGCAGGTGCATGCCCCACATGAGATGAGGCCTGAATCCCGGTGCAAGACTCCAGAAGTATGGAAAGACTCATGTCAGCACTGGAGAGGCATCCTCAGGGTCTGGCCCCGACTCCACACAAGGTCTTAGGCACCGGCATCGATGGGTGAGGAATCCCTAGAGGCCCCCTGGTAACTCGCATGGGGACTGGCCTTTCCTGAGGCCACCAGAGCGGGTCCCTGAGGTCCGCATCGTAACTCGAGAGCACCTGCCGCAACTGGGTAAAATCCAGGAGGTTCTCCCCTCCAGGCGAGATGAGGCCCATTTCCCCTGAGGCCTATATGCTGTATGTAATTTCCACTGATATTTAGAGCTTCACATACCTGTTAATTAACGTGGCTACAAAGACAGGGCCATTGTCGGATTCTATACTGGTTGGAAACCCAAGTCTGGGAATTATTTCTCAAATCAGCGAGCTACTTCATTTTCTTTTTCAGATCAGGTAGGGAAGGCCTCTGCCCAACCGGAGAAGGTACCTACTATTCTAGTAAGTCATGATAACAGGTGACTGCCTTTGCTTCCCCGAAGGACACTCGCTTTCCCTGCATCCTGAGAACTCCACGTCTCAGCCAGTTGGAAAAGCGCTTCTTGGAGGTCATTATTCAGGGGCAATTTCCCCTGGAGCCCGGGGCCATAGGGAGCGGCTCCACACTCCCAGGGAAAGGCAGAGCCACAGCCACACATCTGTCCCATCCCCTTTGCTCTGTAGGAGAGCTCTAGTGAGCCTAGGTCTGTCAGGAAAATTCTTGGCTCCTATGGGGACACATTCTATGTGTGAAACTGCATCCAGGACCTAGGGGCCACAGGGCGCCTGTTTCTCTCGGGGGCGGAGGGGTGGGGGGCCTGAAGCAGTGCGGCCCAGCAACAGCTTCCACATCCATCCAATTGCTCTTTTCTTACCTCTGATAGAACTAGCTTTGTTCCAGCCTTTGGCAATTTGGAGGCAAGCGGGCCCCACTTCCTCCCCAAGGAGGCATGGGACCTACTTTGAGTGGAAAGGCCCCTCACGGAGCTGAACCCAGGAAGGCACCCAGTCATGTCTGACACATTCCTGCATCCTGCTTCTTCATGAGCAATACCGCTATAAGCTAGGAATGTCTTTCCAAGGCTCAGAAAGGACAGGGGAGATGCATGGTGCTGCCTCTGGAATTTCGGTCCTCTGAGCAGACCTGGAGGTCTCCCCTTGAAGGAGCTAACCAGTTTCTTCCAAATACAGGCTTGCAAACACACACTGGGTGGCTGCCTCTTCTTCCCTGAGGACGATCACTTTCCCCGCATCCTGTGAACTCTGCATCCAGCCTGCTGGAAAAGCGCTTCTTGGAGGTCATTTTTCAGGGACAATTTTCCCTGGAGCCCGGGGCCATAGGGAGGGCCCCATGCTCGCTGGGAAAGGCAGAGTCACATCCACAGTCTGTTCTACCCCTTTTGCCCTGTAGGAGAGCTCTAGTGAGCCTAGGTCTGTCAGGAAAATTCTTGGCTCCTATGGGGACACACCCTGTGTGTTAACCTGCATATCGGACCTAGGGGCCACAGGGCGCCTGTTCCTCTCGGGGGGACCCTGAAGTGGTGCGGCCCAGCAACAGCCTGAACATCCATCCGATTGCTCTTTTCTTCCTTCTGATAGAGCTAGCTTTGCTTCTCGCTTTGGCATTTCGGAAGCCAGGGGGAGCCCCACCGCTGTTGTCCTGGGGTCTATTGGAGGTACCGGGTCTATTGGACCCCAGCATGGCACCGACCCCTCAGACACACTCCCGCAGCCTCCTTCCCCATGGGCAGGACTGTTCTGACCTAGGAATGTGTTCCCAAGGCTCAGAAAATGCAGGGAGACACACGGCCCTGACTCTGGAACTGAGGCCGTTGGAGCAGGCCTGGAGGTCTGACGTCTGAGACGCCAAACACTTGCTGCAAGATACAGGTGTGAAAACACACTCTCTGGGGCTGCCTTTCCTTCCTCCAAGGAAGAGAGCTTTTCCAGTCTCCTCCGTGCTGAGTCATACAAGGCTGCAAAGGTCTGGCTTAGAGGGCATTTCTCAGCGGCAATGGCCCCTGAGGCCCTGCACCCAGGGAGGGATCCTACCCTCCAGGGGAAGTCAAAGCAACCTCCAAACAGCTGTTCTCTCATGTTTCCTCTGCAGGAGGGAGCTAGTGAGCCCAGGTCTGTCTGGAACGTTCTTGGATCCTGCGGGGAAATCATCCTGGGAGCCCACCTGGATACCAGTCGTAGGGGCTAAAATTCGCATTTTC
The DNA here is from genome assembly GCF_001704415.2 of Capra hircus. Taxonomy (NCBI): domain Eukaryota; kingdom Metazoa; phylum Chordata; class Mammalia; order Artiodactyla; family Bovidae; genus Capra; species Capra hircus. Next base: position 5,464 of record NW_017198091.1, read on the forward strand.
CTTCCTTGGAGCCCTAACGCAGTACAGCCTAGCAACTGCTTGAAAATCCATCCTGTTGCTGTTTTCTTCCCTCTGACAGAGCGAGCTTTGCTCCCCATTTTGGGATTTCAGAAGCAAGGTGGTGGCCTGCAACTCCTTGCCTGGGGTCCATTGGAGGTGCAAGGTGCCCTCGACCAGGTGACCCCAGCATGACACCTGGCCCCCTCAGACACACTCCCGCAGCCTGCTTCCCCATGGGCAGGACTGCTCTCACTTAGGAATGTGTTTGCAAGGCCAGGAAACTGCAGGGAGACACAAGGCCCTGATTCTGGCATTGAGTCTGTTGGAACAGGCCTGCAGGTCTTCTGTCTAACAAGCCAAACACTTGCTGCAAGATACAGGCCTGAAAACACACTCTTGGGCTGCCTTTCCTTCCTCCAAGGAAGAGAGTTTTCTCAGACTCCTGTGGGCTGAGAGCCACACAGGGCTGAAAAGCACTTGCTGGGAGATTCTTTTTCATTGGCCATGGCCCCTGAGGCCCTGTGCTCAGGGAGGGCTCCCTCCCTCCCAGGGAAAGTCAAAGGAAGCTCCAAACGGCTGTTCAATCATGTTTCTGAGAGAGTCATTGCCAAGGCAGGTTTCTAAGAAGTTCAAGGGTCCCCAAGGAGAGAGGGGTCTAGAATTCTCAAGGAGGAAGAAAGGACAAACTGTTTTCCCCTCTACATTCCTTAGGATTATATAACAATCATGCATCCTTCTTGAGGACGGTCTCTGGAAAAAACCTTCTGGCTAATCCTGTTATCTTAAAATGTCAATTATGGGAGTAGGTCTAGTGAGTCTTTACAACCTCCAGACATTCTTTTGTTCGTTGTCATAACTTATTGGAGAGTATATAACTCCATTACCAACACTAGCAAGGGGGTACGCTTTCTGCCCCTTGTGATGTCTCTGTCAGAAGCTTTCTCTATCTCCTTTATCCTTTAATAAAACTCTATTGCACAAAAGCTCTGAGCAATCAAGCCTCGTCTTGGGCCCTGGATTGAATTCTTCTCCTCCATAAGCCAAGAATCCCAGCATCTTTTCGTGGTTCAGCAACAATATTTCATTTCCTCTGCAGGAGAGAGCTAGTGAGCTTAGGTCTGTCTGGAACATTCTTGGATCCTGTGGGGAAAATATCCTGTGCACACATCTGGATACTGGGCCTAGAGGCCAAAATTTGCATTTCTTTCCCGGGGAGCCCTAACGTGGTGTGACTTAGCAACTGCTTGAAAATCCATCCCATTGCTGTTTTCCTCCTTCTGACAGAGCTAGCTTTGTTCCCTGCTTTGGGATATCTCAACCGAAGGGCCGGTCCATAGCTACTCGCCTGGGGCCCATTGGATGTGCAAGGTGCCCTCGACTAGGTGACCCTAGCATGGCACTCAGCCCGCTCAGACACACTCCCGAGGCTTCTTTCTCATGGGAAGCACTGCTCCAACCTAGGAATGTGTCTGCAATGCTTGGAAAGTGCAGTGAGACACACAGCCCTGACTCTGCAATTGAGGCCCTCAGAGCAAGCCTGCAGCTCTGATGTCTGAGAAGCAAAACACTTGCTGCAAAGAGAGGCCTGAAAACACACTCTCTGTGGATGACTTTCCTTCCTCTAAGGAAGATAGTTTTCCCAGTCTCCTGCTTCCTGAATGTCACACAGCTGGAATGCGCTTGCTTGGAGGTCGTGATTCAGTGGCAATGACCCCTGAGGCCCTTTGCCCAGGGAGGGCTCCCACACTCACAGGCAAATCAAAGCAACTTCCAAGTGAGTCAGCTCTTCACATCAAGTGGCCAAAGTATTGGAGTTTCAGGTTCAGTATTAGTCCTTCCAATGTATATTCAGACCTGATTTCCTTTAGGATGGAGTGGTTGCGTCTCCTTGTAGTCTAAGCGACCTACAAGCATCTTCTCCAACACCACAGTTCAAAAGCATCCAATTTTCAGCTGTCACTTTCTTTATAGTACATCTTTCATATCCATCCATGACATATGGAAAAACCATAGCCTTGACTGGATGGATCTTTGTTGGCAAAGCAACGTCTCGGCTTTTTAATATGCTGTCTAGTTTGGTCATCACTTTTCTTCCAAGTCATAAATATGTTTTAAGTTCATGGAGGCAGCCATCACCTGCAGTGATTTCCAAGCCCCCCAAAATAGTCTGCTGCTGTTTCCAATGTTTTCCCATCTATTTGCCATGAAGTGATGAGACTGGATGCAATGATTTTAGTTTTCTGAATGCTGAGCTTTAAGCTAACTTTTTCACTCTCCTCTTTCACTTTCATCAGGAGACTCTTTACTTTTTGCCATAAGGGTGGTGTCGTCTGCATATCTGAGATTCTCTTATTTCTCC